>NW_008686660.1:0-1543 GCF_000695815.1 Acanthisitta chloris | reverse complement strand
AGAGTGTCTTGGGTAGGCTCCAGGTCTGTGATTTATGGACAAACCACAGGCCAGGAATCTGCAATCTAAGCTCCTTGAGCAGCAACTGTTTAAAACATTATGGGCAGAAATGGCCACTGTTTCCAAAAGAAGAAAACTTGGGAGCTATTAATAATGTTTAGCACTTCTGTAGTGCCTCACAGTTGTTAATGAATCCTCCTGCTCTCCTTGTGAAGTGAGCTTGAGTTATTCTCGCTGCACAAATAAGGTCTGCATGGAGCTGAAATAAATTTCCTTAAGAAACACAGTGAATCTGCATTAAGGACACAGCCCAGCACTCCATAATCCCAGCACAAGGGGAAACAGACCCCTCCAAGATCCAGAGGCATGAAGGCAAGTACCTGCTGGGTTTGATGAGGCAGTAAACACAAACAGCACCTTTGGGAGCCTCTGCCCAACACCTGTTCATTTGAAAATCCTTCCCTGGGCAGTTGGGTCTGCCCAAACCTCATCCATTGAGAACATAGGCTTTCCCAGTAACACCAGGGTTCAAAAATTCCTGGTATTTCAGAGAATGGCAAAAGGTATTGTGATGAATTGTTCATTAAACACCCATCCAACACTGCCAGGCTGTGACCTGCAGGGAATCTGGGGACAGGTAGCAAAGCAGCAGTCTGTGGAGTCAAGCACAGCTTGTTCTCCTCTGGCAGCCTGAGTAAACGAGGGGTAATTGGGGTTAAAACCCAGGCCAGAAATAAATCAGTAAGTCAATCCTTCATGAAACTGTCCCGCATTAAATCCTTACAAACTGGGGAAGTCAGAGCTGTGACAGGAGGCAGAGGGAGATCCAACTAGAGTTTTGTTTCACTGATGTATCTCAATCACTGGACTTGTTCTGTCTCAGGTGCCTAAGCAGATAGTTTAATAAACAAGCGGTCAGCGTTATCTTGCAACAGACTTCATGAAATCCAAGGACAGGGATTAGTTTTTTTGGTTGGGAATTGTACTTTTAATGTGTCTAGAGATTCCTTAATACCCAGGGCCCTTACTGAGTGACGGTGATTCTTCTTGGAGATGATAATTAATTTCCTTCCCCAGGAAAAAAAAGATTAATTTTGGTTCACACCAGTTGAACTCATGGGATTTCCTGAATGGAAACGTGGAAACACCTCTGCCAGGCTTACAAGAGAGGGATATAGTGGCCTGTGCCACTGGAGGAGATGATGTTGGTCCCGACTCCCAAGGTGATGCCCAGTGTGAGGACTCTGAGCCAGAGCTGAACGCAGCGGGAAAAACAGCTCCACTTTTCCTGCCCAACCCCAGGGAGTGTGAAGCACAAGGAAAAAGGCAACACTCCTTATTGTGGGGGATACACTCGGGGAAAGCTCGAGCTGTGTAACAGCATTTCCATCCATTTCCACAGGCGCACTACTGATGCGCACAGCGGCGCTGTCCCGCGGTCTGTGCCTCCACCATCCGCCTCAGCGGGGCCGAGACCCTGAGCAAACGCCCTCACGGCTCGATTTGCCGCCCGGGAGGGGAATGGTGCCGTCCCCATGGCGAC
>NW_008686659.1:0-44320 GCF_000695815.1 Acanthisitta chloris | reverse complement strand
TACCATTGCAACCCAGGACAGTACCTTGTACCTGCTCTGAGTTGTACCTGCTCTGAGCAGCAGAGCTGACATCCTGCTTAACTAGATGCTTCCTGTACCAACAGTGGGATGTTATGTAGGTCTTTAGGGAGAAGGACATGAACAGAGTTTGAATGTTCAGGAATAAATCTATGCAAATAGCTAATGTCTTGATAAACGTGACTCTATGCACATATGCATAGTAAGAAAGGAGATTTTGCCAAAGCCAGGTGAAAGCATGGGCTGCTCTGTGGTTTATTTACAAGGGCAACCTGTTTGGTTTGCCATTCATGCATAATTTTTAGCTTTTGTCTGCTTGAAGCCTGTCTGGATGATGAATCACAGAATCAGTTAGGTTGGAAGGGACCACAGTGGGGCATCTGGACCAAACTCCCTGCTCATGCAGGGCCTTCACAGAGCACATGGCTTAGGATTGTATCCAGACAGTTCTTGAATACCTCCAATGAGGGAGTATCCACAACCTCCCTGGGCAATCTGTTCAGTGCTCGGTGACTGCGCAGGAAAGAAGTTCTTCATCATATCCAGGTGGAACTTCTTGTGCATCAGTTTTTGCTCATTACCTCTTGTTTTGTTGGTTTCCACAAGTGAGAAGGGTTTGGCTCCATTGTTTTGGCACTTCCCATTCATGTACTTGAATACATTCATGAAGTCCCTCTCAGATGCAATCCCTTCTTGAGGTTGAACAGTCCCAACTCCCTCAGCCTTTCCTCATCAGGGAGGTGCTCCAGTCCCTTCAGCATCTTTGTTGCCCTCCTCTGGACCTGCTCCAGGAATTCCATGTCCCTCTGGTCCTGAGAAGCCCAGAACTGGACACAATACTCCAGGTGTGGCCTCATGAGGGCTGAGGACAGAGGCAGGATCACCTCCCTGACCTGCTGGCAGTGCTCTTCCCAGGATTCCATTGGCCTTCTCAGCCACGTGAACATAGGAAGGAAAAGCTGTGAAACCAAGAAATTGCTTTTCCAAGTGCTTTAAGAATGTGTTATGTTTGGAAATCAAAAGATTGTCTTGGAATTAATTCAATTTGCTTAAGAAATGTTCTTTTTCTTTCAGGGAGGATGTCAGAACAGCCAATGTCATCGCGGCTGAGGCAGTCACTTGTCTGGTCATAGACAGAGAGTAAGTACCTCATTCTACTGCCTTGGGCTGGGCTGTATCTCCAATTTGCACCATTCACAGTGCTTAACTGGAGCCTTTGATGGTTTCCTCCAGAGAGATCATTTAATTTTGACTAATACAGTCATAGCATGTCTGGATATGTCCTTGGTGCAGTGGAGGGAAGGTGCCCCTTAGTCAATAAGACACAACTCAGTGGTGACAAACACTAGAAAGACAAACTGGAAATAATTAGGGAGATGGAATTCCTATGGAAACAGATCTGGGTGTTTAGGCAGAACACAGAATGAGTTCATGTCACAAAAGGCGTCTTGATTCTGGCAACTGTTAAGAGCAAGATGTTCTAAATATGGGGATGGAGAGTCCTTGTGTGAAGGAGACAGCCCTGCTTGAAGCTCTGGGGCTCACAAGAAATCAGAAGAGTAAAATAATACCATGTATAGAAAGCTTGAAGGAATTAGTGTGATTTAATCTAGAAAAGACAAGCCTGGGTGCTGCAAATTCAGCTGCTCTCTACAGTCACTGGGAATGGGATTAAAAATTACCATGGCATAAAAATTCAACACAACTCCTGGGATGGTTTTCCAGTTTGAGGACACTGAAGCACTGCCACAGACCATCAAAAGGTAGGGACAAATCTTCCACAGGAATCTTTCCAAGGGAAGGTAGTATTGATCTGTGAAACCAAGAGAGAGGTGAGTAGGATGAATAGGGATTGACTTTCCATTGCCTCCCCCAGTGCAGGAACCAAAAGAAACTTGTAGGTGAGAGGCAAAAACCATGGGGAAATGAGAAAAATTTGTAAGTGTTTGAAAGGAAAATAAATTAATTGGATTTTTTAAATATGTGGTGTAGGAGCTTTCAGAGAGGTGTAGGAGAGTGCTGAGGGAAGTCATCAGTTGGTCAAAGGAGGGGATTGTCCAGCATTGCTATGTGCTGGGGCATCCTCACTTCAAGTCCTGGAGGCAGTTTTAGGTGTTACAATATAAGAAAGATCTAAAGCTGTTAGAAAATGTTTAAAGGAAGGACATAAAGATGGTGAAACATCTGGAGGAGCCACACAAAGAGTGGCTGAAGGCACTTGGTTTGTTCAGCCTGGAGAAGAGGAGACTGAGGGGAGATCTCATCAGGATCTGTGGCTTTCTCACTAGGGGCGGTGCAGGGGCAGCACTAATCTCTGCTCTGTGACTAGTAACAGGACCTGAGGGAATGTTTGGGGCTGTGTCAGGGGAGAGTTAGGCTGGATATTAGGCAAAGGTTCTTCCCCCAGAGGGTGTTTGGGCTCTGAAACAGCTCCCCAAGACAGTGGTCACAGTCCCAAGCCTGACAGAGCTCAAGGAGTGTTTGGACAACACTCTCAGGCACATGATGGGATTGTTGGGGTGTCCTGTGCAGGGCCAGGAGTTGGACTTTGATGATCCTCATCAGTCCCTTCCAGCTCAGGTTGTTCTGTGAGTCTTATTGTATGAAATATCCCAAACAGTTGCTTTGTTCTTTTGTTCTCTAGCCACATAGTGTTGATTCAAGGCACTCTTAAAGGTCCCATGCTGATTTAGAAGTGATGTCTTAAGCCCTTCTTGTATTCTGATGAGAGATATGATTCCGTGCTCAAGTATCTTGTAGGGATGATCTCCATACCCTCAATCCTGCTTTGACACAAGTGGTTTGGATTCAGTTATCTTACAGTCCTCCATTTTTAGAATCATAAAATTTTTAGGGGTTGGAATGGACCATAGAGACCAACTAGTCCCACCCCCCTGCCCTGGGCAGGGACACCTCCCACCAGAACAGGTTGCTCAAGGCTTTAGCCAACCTGACTTTGAACACTGCCAGGATTGGGGCAGCCACAGCCTCCCTGGGTAATATTCTGTGAAGGTTGGGCTGGGAAGTGACACTTCAGAACTCCTAATTCATCTGATGTGTTAGTTTAAGATTAATTACAAAACCCAATGGTCTATGCATTGAACACATGGTGAACACCTGTGACTTTCTGGCACATATACAAGCAAGATAACCTGGTGGATAAAAAACCCACTGCCCATTCTGGTTCTGTGGGGCAAAGATAAGAATAATAATTAATAATCAAGATAATATTTCACTAATTTTTGTATTTTTAATAATTAATTTAGCAAGTATTAATTCAGATAAATATAAAGCAATGAGTAATTTATACCTTTTCTTAACCACTTTTGCAACAGATCTTTTTAGTTTGCACTGTAAGCACTCAAAAACCCCAAATAAGTAATAGTTGAAGAGTCACTCATTCCCGAGCATTTTCCAGACTCTTTCTTTGCTTGGCTCCTGTGTCTTTTTCTCACTATGCAATGCCCTTGAAGTAGTAAGGAAGTACAAGTTAAATTTAAACTGATGAAGCTGTAGTTAATCTATCCCAGAGAGTCTAGTAACACTCTGTAATTAGTAGCAGAGTAACACTATTTATAAGAATCTTATTTATAGTGCAAGAAAATTGATGCTATTTCCAGCACTATTTAGAGTTCAGGGAAGGTTGTCCTGTGTCCTGACCAGTGCTGACTTTCTTCTCATACCTCTTCTCTAAGGCTATTACTTTGTAGGCATGAGAATAGCTGTAGGAGCAAATTTGAATGTGGAGAAAAACTACTCAGGCTTGTGTCAGTTGGGGAAATTGTGCAGATGTTGTGCTAAGGAGGAAAAATGCCAATTCTTTATATACAGATGCACAGATTATTACAACATTTGGGTTGCTGTAGTGGCCATGGGACATGTTCATGTTGAGTCACACCAGGTAGCAGTGGAACCTGGGAGTCAGTGTTCCCTGCAGTGCGAAGCTGTTCTGTGCAGGAGGGGGTGACGTGTCATTAAGGCTGCCAAATATTTTGTCTTACAAGGCAAGCTCTTTGCCTAATCAGCTGTAACTGTTGAAGCAGCAATTTTCATGCTCTGTGGGTGTCCTTATCTGAAATGTTTCAACAGAATTGATGTTGGCAGTTGCAAAACACAAGTGACAGGAAAATACTATTTCCTTAACACATTTCTCTGAGAAACTGGAGAATTTCAGTCTTTCTGCCTGTAGGGGTTAATATTACCCACTGGCATTATCTTGGCCTCAGGGGAGCTCTTCCAACTTCCCTGTAAAAGTCTTCCCAAGACATCCAGAAATTGTTCTGTGCAGCTGCCATAGTCCCATCTAGTTAACAGAGAGTCACCCCTTAGTGTCCAGCAAGGTATTCCTAAGAGAGGTGGAAAACTTGTCTCTGGTTTGGGCAATATTTGGAGCAATTGTAGAGCTGGTTTAGTTGCTGGAGAGTTTTTAGTTTGAGAGTAATTAATACAGGAAACTTTATTCCTAGGGATGAGCCAAGTGAGCTCTGAGAGAGTTGAGTTTGAGATGGGGCATTGCTTAAGCATGAAAAGATGAAATGGTTGCCCTAAAAAACATTTCTGAAATGTAAAAAAATATGTGTATGGTAGAGAGGAGGACCAATGGGAGATGAAAATCCCATGAGGAAAGCCAAACAGTAGTACATGAAGACCTTTCATTACCAGATTCACACGATGTTGGTGCTGCTTTGCTATTTCATTTCCTTGTGAAACAAGGAGGTTGTTCCAGTCACAAAAACACTCCAAAGACGGCCAAAAAAAAAGTAGCAGAGCTACTTCTTGCCAGTCTAGGTACTTTGCAGCACTGCATTTCCAGCACACTTTTCTGGGGTAGAAAGGAGCAGGATCATGATCTAACAAAGAAAATGACCTGCAGTGCAGGAAGCATTGGATGTATCCCATGAACTTTAGGCTACTTTGTTCCCACTTGTTCTTGTCCTGAAAGCACTTGTTCTGAAGGACAGCACTGGCATTCTTTCCCTCTTGCAATTAGCTTTTTATGTTGCTTCCTTTACTGAAATAATGAATTTCAGTGGGATTTGGTACTTAATGCTCTCTGGCTTCATCAGCAGTTTCCACCATGCAGGAATTGAGATGAAGCCAATCATCCAGCTCCAACAAGCTGTAGGAGAAATTCCAGGTGGCTTTGCTAAGGCTCGATGTCAGATTATGTTGTGAATGAATGGATTTTGCTTGTGAGTTGAACATCCTTTTGGCTAAATTAGGGAGAGAAGGATTTGAAGGATGGGCTGTTTGGTGGGTCACATCCAGAGAGAAATGCTCAGTGGCTAAATGTTTTGCTGGAGATCAGTGATGTGTAGTGGAAGGTGTCCCCCTGCTTGGAACCAGATGAGCTTTAGGATTTTTCCTAACCCAAACCATTCCATGATTCAATGACTCCCATTGGGAGCACCACTCATTTTGGTCACTCAAAGAAGACTGACAGCAAATACATAATTTACTACAGCATTTAAGAGAACATCAAGAACTGACATCTTGCCAGGGAAAAAACCCAGTGAACACCAGTTTAGTCCTACCTGGTCAGGTGTATTTGAAAGAAAGAACTTAGTAATCAGAAAGAAAAATT
This sequence comes from Acanthisitta chloris, assembly GCF_000695815.1. NCBI lineage: Eukaryota > Metazoa > Chordata > Aves > Passeriformes > Acanthisittidae > Acanthisitta > Acanthisitta chloris. The sequence continues at coordinate 38,718 of NW_008686659.1, read as the reverse complement.
TCCAGGGAATTTCGCATTCTAATCAAAGTTTCAACATGGAAATTGAGGTACCTTAATCCTTTAGGGAAACTAAAACAAGCTGGTAACAAGGATGATGAGATGAGGATGACAGCTGTGCTGAGGGAGCTTGGTTGGCATCTTCTTCGTGCTCAAACTTCCAGCTGAGACAGGATTGAATTATCCAGACTGTCTGGAGGGAAGATGTTCTTCTTGCCAGCCATGGTGCATAGACCCAGCTGTGGGCTTAGAAAATTGACTTGAAAATTTAAAACTAGACATCTGACCATTTCTAGGAATTTGGAGAAGCCTTTGGATACCTGGGGAGCCAGACAGCTTGTTGCAAAACCACCCAATTTCTTCTGATCAAAGGTGCCATCTTGGTAAACATATGAGTATTTTATAACAAGTGTCAGGTGTCTTTTATTCATTTTTATTCATATTTCCAAGTGCACTTTTGTCTTTGCAATTCGTGGGCTTTCTGTGTTTAGGACTTGCTCCATAAACTAAAATCAAGCTTGTTGCTAACAAACTATTTACCATTGTGACACTGCACTCATTCATACTCTGGGAAGAAACTCATTGTCAGAAATTCCCAATGTTGCTGCCTCCAAATTGGATCAAGCTTGACCATGTTGTAGCTCATCTTGCTGAATTTTCAGGCTCCCTGGAGGGGTTATTAGATTTGTTGCAGGAGTATAGTTGGGCTGACTGGGGCAAAGTTGTTATCATAAGCTGGATTTGAGGGATTTGTCCTCTAGGTCTGTGAAAGGTCTTGTGATTAAAACTGTGTAGACACACTCTGAGCACCTCTTCTGGAAATCAGTTTGAACAAGACACCAGACACACTTCACTTGAAATACCTTTGTATGGAGGTTATTAGATTTGTTGCAGGAGTATAGTTGGGCTGACTGGGGCAAAGTTGTTATCATAAGCTGGATTTGAGGGATTTGTCCTCTAGGTCTGTGAAAGGTCTTGTGATTAAAACTGTGTAGACACACTCTGAGCACCTCTTCTGGAAATCAGTTTGAACAAGACACCAGACACACTTCACTTGAAATACCTTTGTATGGAGATTTCCCTGTGAGGGTGTTCCTGGAATAGAATATTGCCCAGAGAGGTGGTGGAGTCACCATCCCTGGAGGTGTTTAAGAGGTGTCTGGATCTGGTGCTGGAGGATGTGGTTTAGGGTTTAAGGGTTAAAGCAGTGACAGGTTAATGGTTGAACCTGATGATCTGAGAGGTCTTCTCCAACCTTGATTGTTCTATGAGATAGAACAGGAGGAAAAGCTTCCAAACTCATTCCTAACATTTGGATCACCATTGGCATCCTGAGAGAGAAGTTGGTGCAACTTTCTACTTCTTTTTCTTTCACACCTCCCTCTTCAAAGTGAAAAAGTGTTGGAAAATGTTCATAGCTTCTCCTGAACTCTAAGAATATTTATACTAAAGTTGATTCAGGTTCATCTTTTATTTATATGTGATTTTTTCCCCCTCCATATAATTTATTTATGTCACTAACAACATTTTCCCGGAGCTCTGAGATTTAGTAAGTGTCAGTGTTGTGGGTGCTGGGAGGCCAAAATTGCCTCTTGCAAATGACAGAGAGAAGAGCTGATGGATCAGAGCCAGTAAAACTCAAGGCACAGCTGCTGCTGACAGAGTGCCACAAAACTACCTGTTTTTTTACAGTTATTGAGTGCTAAATGCTGCTTTTCATCCTCATTGTCTTCTTCAGTTGCACACCTGAAAATTATACCTTTTTTTAAGGCAACATGTTAAATATTTCACCTTTTTGCAGATTTCCCACCTTGGACTTTATGTTTTTTTCTGTATTTGTAAGCCTGATTTTGGTTTTTATCAGGGAGATCTCTTAGGGCATGAGAAAGATTTCTGGATCAACCCCCTTGGCAATGGAAATTGGAGGAAAATGAAATCCCAAAGTATTATCCTAGCATGACTGACCCTATACAAGCTAAGCCCAACTCTTTTCATTGGAGATTTTAGGGTTTGCTGCTTTACTGTTTCTCCCAGTTGGAGGGAAGTTTATCCATGGAGAAAATTGAGTATGAGGAGAGAATGGAAAACATGAAGAGAAAAAGCTATGAGGAGAAAAAAGAACAGTTTTCTGACTGAATTTTTGGCAAGGTTGGGACTGAGCTGATAATTCTACAGTGTTGAGAAAGGCAATAAAAAAGTGACACAAGTAAACTTCAAGGTCTTGCACAGTCCTAAGTCTTGCTTAACATTTTTAATGAAAACTTGAGGAATTAGACAAACTATTACTCCTTCCAGTGCCTTTTTCTTCTTTGCCCAATTTCCCTAGAAAATTATTGAATTGCATTGCCAAAAAACCCTTTAACCCTGCTGCATTTTCCTAAGCAAACCAAGCCTAAGCTGTGTTTTAAGTTTAGGTCATGTCTTATGGCATTCCAGGAGGATTATGGTGTTATTGTGTAAATTAATGGCCTCAATATCTGTTTGTGGTGCAAGTGAGCATCAACAGCCACATCTTGCTTTGCTTTCACTGTGGCCTTGCAAGGGTTTGGCTTCATCCTATGGCACATTCCCAGCACAAGGAAGAGAGACCTTGAGGTATTGAATGAGCTAAGTTGTTCATATCTTCACTGCTGAACAAGGAATTTGGGATTGAAAAGATACTCTGATGATTAACATGCCTTAAGAATAATAACTGACGTGGTTCAAACTCCCTGACACAACTTCCATGCCAGACCAAAGGGATCTTTCAGTTCTCTTCCTCAGTAAGGAATTCATGTTGCTTTCCCCATGCAGCATAAATTATTTCCTTCATTGTTTGATCTGTTCCATTTTAAATGATAGCAATGTGGAAGACTGGAGGAATTGCTGTGGGCAGAGGATATTTCCTGACTGGAATTACTGTGGAGTTGCAGCAACTCTGGATCCAAACCATTATAAATACCTCTCCTAACTGTCACCTCTTGCCTCATATTTATTAAAGCAATGGGTAAAATATGGATCTCCCAGCTGCTGTTGATAAAGAAGATAATTTCTTCAGCCTATGAAAACAGGCTGAGGAAGTTGGGGCTGTTCAGCCTGGAGAAGAGGAGGTTGTGTGAAGACCTCAGAGCAACTTTTCAATGTCTGAAGGGGCTACAGGGAAGCTGGAGAGGGACTCCTGGTTAGGAACTGGAGTGACAGGACAAGGAGCAATGGAGAGAAATTGAAAGAGGGAAATGTAGATTACAGAATAGGAAGACGTTTTTTCAATGTGAGGGTGGTGAGACACTGGCACAGGTTGCCCAGGGAGGCTGTGGCTGCCCCAACCCTGGCAGTGTTCAAACCCAGTCTGGCTGAAGCCTTGAGCAACCTGTTCTGGTGGGAGGTGTCCCTGCCCAGGGCAGGGGGTTGGGACTGGATAATCTCTATGCTCCATTCCAACCCCTTAACATACTATGATACTATGATAATTTAGCCTTCTTTGGTTCTTCTGGGAGTCCTGTCCCCACTTGCTGCGTGCACACAGGTCAGGCACCTCCTCATGCAGCAGGACACTTAAGTCCCTACTTAAGCCTATCAGGATGTTTAATCTGCACAGTTCAGACAGTTCCATCACACTTGAGGCCCAAGGGAACACAAAGTCACCCTGACTGACCTCATGCCTCACAGGATATAGCATTTCCCTCAGCTGACCTGGGCTCTCCCTGCCCTGTGTTTTCCTCACCTGCTCAATGGGCACTAATACCCCTTCACATCGTGCAAGTCCTCATGGAGAAAGGACCATATTAAATAACCTGTTCTTATTCCACAGTTCAAAAATGAGGCACTAAATTGTGATTTTTTTTCCTGCCTATTTTTTTTCACTCTTCCATTAGTTTTATTTCAAATTAATAACCATTGCTGTTCTGTGCTTAGTGCCTCAGGAGTGTCAGGAACAGCTAGAAGCCAGAGGAATGGCAGGATTTTCATGCCTGGAGCTGTGACCTTCAGGCAGAGATTAGTCAAGCGCCTATAGTTTGCAGCAGTTCATCCTTCCCAATTAGCCTGGCTCTTTTCTCCTCTGGCAAGGGATGCTTTCTTCCAGGGAAAAAAAAAGAAACCCTGTGTATGACAGACATGCTGGAAATGGTGGAAATGTATACTCGGGAACTAGCTTTTCTCCTGGAATATTTCAGTTATTAAAATTATGAGAAATACTTAATTCTTAGGTTTTTCTGTGTCTGTGACACTGTGATGTCATTACTGAAGACATAACAGTCGCAGTTTTTAGAATCCCAGAATGGTTTGTGTTGGAAGGGACATTAAAGATATCTAGTTCCAACCCCCTGCCATGGACAGGGACACCTTCCTCTACACCAGGTTGCTCCAAGGCCCATCCGTCCTGGCCTTGAACACTTCCACGGGTGGGGCAGCCCCAACTGCTCTGTACAACCTGTGCAGGGCCTCATCATGATGCCATGAGAAGAAACACTGCGTGTTTGAAGGCATGTTGGCCAGCCTGTTGGCAACCAGGCTTTTGCCCCGCTGGTCAAGTGGATCCTATCCCTTCCTAGCAGTCATAGAATCTCAGAATGGTTTAGGTTGGAAGGGACCTTAAAGATCATCTTGTCCCACCCTCCTGCCATGGGCAGGGACACCTTCCACTAGACCAGGTTGTTCCAAGCCCCATCCAACCTGGCCTGGAACACTTCCAGGGATGGGGCAGCCACAGATTCTCTGGGCAACCTGTGCCAGTGCCTCACCACCCTCACAGGGAGGAATTTCTTTAGTACAACCCAAATTTCCTCTCTTTGATATGTTTTTGGATGCTGTTTCTTTAAAGATGAGAAAGTTGAGAAATGGAAATATGTATTCTCCTTCACTTTGAAAGCAGAGGGATTTAGAGGGTTTCTGGTTGAAGGACAGGAATGTGATAGCAGCACCTCACCATCATGGCTGAGGTGCCACCACCAGACATGTTGCCACATTCACTCTGAAACTTCAGTTGGAGGGTGAAAAACCTTCAGCAGTGAATTCAGTGAGCTGGAAAAATAAGTTTGGATCTTCTTGGCATTGGTTAATGCATCTTCAGCCCTTCTACAGCATTTCTGAGGCCATATTTCCCAGCAGATGTCCATCCCTGGTCCTGGTTTAGTTGGTCACAGCCATCACTTGCATTGAGGTATGACCCCTGGGTGCTGCTGAAGAGCCACATCAGCTTGCTTGGTTCTGACATGGAGACTCTTCAGCCATGGTTTAGTGGTGGATCTAGCAGTGCTGGGTTAGTGGTTGGACTCAGTGGTCTTGAAGATCTTTTCCAACCTAAATGATACCATGATTTTTCCTCTAAAAATGTCTCTTTGTTTTTCCAGCTCCTTCAAACATTTGATTGGTGGCCTGGATGACGTGTCCAACAAAGCCTATGAAGATGCAGAAGCAAAAGCAAAGTAAGTGTTTCCTCCTTGTGTTCAGAAGAAAATCTGAACCTCATTTTGATTGATAGTACATCCCTGGAATTCAAATAAAAACCTGTCTTTGCTCCACATGATAGTATAAAAGAGCTTAAAATGAGAGAATTAGGTGCTTACTCTGATTTTTTCTCCTTGTCTTCCTGGCTCTGTCCATGAATATGGAGTTGGGTCTCCTTGGGTCAGTGCCCAGGTGGTCCCAAGGTCCTTCTTAAGTACAATATTGGAGTCTTCAGAAGTGTGTTGACTTTTCCAAAAATTCTCCTGAAATACTTGAAGGTGAGAAACTCCAGATCTTGGAATTGTAGTTGAGGAAACTGTTGTTGAAGACAGTTTGTTTGTGTAGAGAGCTTTTACCTTTTGCAGCTGTTTCACCAAGTCGAAAGGTGTTTGGAGACAAAGGATGGGAAATAGAGTTTGTCATGTTTGAATGAATACCAGAGCTGCCATGAGAGGTCTGGAAGTAGGTTTGAAATCCTAGATAAATATTCCTTCCTTTCAGAGAGGACTTACAGTGTATTGTGAGTTTAAACTATTTTTAAACCCCACTTATCATTCATTCTTGATCTCCAGTTTGATTTGAACATGAGAACTTTGTGATGTTTGACCTTTGATTCCATCCCAACACTAAAGCTTTGCAAGAGAAACATATTCTGATTAGAGGGATTCTAAATATGAGCCAAATAAGGCAAAGGTTCATATTGTCTCATTGGTGTAAAGAAAACTAAATTTGCTCTATGCCTAATTTATTTACTTTTCCTCCTCCAGAATTATTGGAGTTTTTTAGTAGTACATTAAGAAAGGAGAGAAGTGTTTGCTCAAATTCAAGTGCTCGTCAGTGATCTACAGCTGTCTACACTGCAGATTGTTCTTAAGTTATACATAGTAACTTCTCATTGAACCTAGTGTGTACCCAAGGTATTTGGCACTTCTGTGGAAAGTGAAAGCCCCTAATTACTTAGGTGATTAAAAATAACTCTGTTTGTTTCAGAAACTAAGTATCCACCTCAAGAAACTTAGTTTCTTGAGTAAAACTTGCTGATCCTGCAAAATAGCCCCAAATTTCTTGTTTATCACTCTTGAAGTGCTATTTGGAATGCATTTTAATTAGATTTCATTTATTTGAAGGTCCTACAACGCACCCCAAGGTTGCATTTTAGTTGAGAAGAATATTTCCCTGCCCCAGATCAAATATGTAAGATTTCTTCTTAAAAAAGAAGTTAAGAAAAGTCAAGTTCCCTAAAATTCCTGTTGACCTAACTGAAGAAGTGGGAGACTTTCAACCTCCTTTACCACCCCAGGAAACAGGTATTTAGGGCACAGAATGCAAATGGACACAGTGCTAGAGCAGCAGACAATTAGCTATTAGGTATTCCTGATAAATATATATTATGAAATATATTTGTATAGAGAGCTGAAGTCATGGTGTGTTGATGCCAGGATCAGCTTCTGCAAAGCATTTTCCAAAGGCTTGGAAAAATAACTTCAGCAGCTTCAGAAAGATGATTGGAAGTAAACCAGGCATGTGCTATTATTATTTGATAGGATTCATTTTTGGAGTGTTACTATTTGTGTTATATTGATTTCCTTTGGAATAAATGGGAAGAAAACCTTGGCAATAGAACTGAGGATTTTTGGGTTGTGTCATGGTCACAGAAGCTCTTCTAAGGTGACACCACAACCCACTAGCACCAAGAAAAACTTGCAAATAGAACTTGATGTTCCCCATTCCAGTCTTTCCACATCTATGAGATTTTAAGCTCTATTATTAATCATTACCAAGTTATTTGTTGTCCCAGGAATGTTGGGGATGCAGGTTGTGTCAGAAGTTTTTTGAGAATAATTTGGTGAGTCTTAGGGAAGGACTATCAGGATCTCACGTGCAGTTTGGGACCTATTTTTGAATAAGCTCTTCATTTTGGGAACCAATGGGTTGACCTTAACATTTTTGAGCTTTTCCCTTCTTTATTCCTTCTAATACCAAATATTTCATCCCAATGAAAGGGCAAAGTGAAGGATTCCTGGTGATGAAGGAATTCTTCCCTAAAAGGAGGAATTTTGGTAGCAGCTTTTCTGTCTTAAAAGTCAGAGGCCTCTGCTTCAGTCCTGTCTCTTTAGACCATAGGTGACAGTGACATCATTGCCCCTCATAGATTGCCATGTTGCCTTGGACAAAGCAGAAGGGATCAGCATTGTCTGCCTGGACAAACAGCAGGAAAAAGAATGCTCTTTTGCTAAACATGGCATTTAGCAGGCAAATACCATAGTCATGTTTGTTTGGCTGCAAAAAGATGGCTAGAAGAAGGAATAATGGCAAAGTTACTTGAAGAGTGGTAGTTGAAGAACTGTGAGCTGTTCCAGAAAGGTTTGTTGTTCAAGAGTTACCTCTCAAGATAAAAACCCTCAGGGAGAAGAGTCTCCTTGTCAGAAATTTTAACCTGGATTACTTTTAAAGCAGCTGTTAATTAGCTCTAGCTAATTGTCCTTCAAGGACTTATCCAAGGGAAAGCTTGTAATAGGGAAGAACTTTGCACATAAATCACATTCGGGTTTGGTGAGGCATTACTCAAATCACATGGAAAGATTTTGACCCTCTTTTTGCATCCTTGTAGCTAAAATCTCCTTCTTGGAGCTCAGCTGCCAGATGGGAAAAGGCCTTGGGATGGATAGAAATTTCCTGTATACCCTGTGGATCAAGTGGATCAGGATGATTGAGGCCAAGTTGGATGGGGTGTCCCTGCCCATGACAGGGAGTGGAACTAAGTGATATTTAAGGTTCTTTCCAGCCCAAATCATTCCATGAGTCTAAAGACTGACCAAGTTGCTGGCATTGGTGTTTTTCTCCTGTTTCCACACTGGCACGTGTCCCCAGGGTCACAGAGTTGGTAGTCCCAGGGCAGGTCATGACTGAGAGGATGTTAATAAGAAGTTGCAGGATCTTTCCATGTAGCCAACAGTCTTCTAGGTGTGTAAGAGTTGAACTATTAATTGAGTTTATCTCTTGATAACCTAGTGTTTTCCCAGCTAAGCCTTGATGTATGGTTAGGGTGCTCCTGGGAGAATATTCTAGCACTGAAACTGCTGTGGACAACTGAGCTACCTCTTTCCACCCTTGGGTGGAGGCAAGAGGAGGTTTGAAGGCAAGAGCAAGCTCCACTCAGCTCCTGAAGGCAAAGAAAAGACTGTGCATAAATAGTTCAGCTGAGCAGAGGGACTTTGTGCTGCACTAAATGAGGAGTCATTGAGGAATCATGGCTGTAGGTATTTCCAGGCTGTGAGGACTGTAGGTCTCTCTCTGTACTGCATGGACACATTTGGATTGTGTCCTAGATCCCTGGTTCTTGGCTTGTGCAGGCAGCCAGGATGTCCAGCACAAGACTGTGCCTGCTCCAGTGGGAAGGTGCCTGACAGTCCTTGCCATGCAAACCTCAAAAGAAGTTGTGTTTTTCAAGGGCTTTGGCCTTCGGTCAAGGAGACATCTGTCTAGGGTAGGGAGTGAGCAAGCCTTGATTTAGTCACATCTTTATAACTGTGGATCATCTTTATAACATGAGCTTCCTCCAGCACCAGGACTGATTTCCCTCTTTGCAACTAGTCCCTTACTACCCAGCTAATACTTAGTTTGGAGATCCATTCCTGGTTTTGCAAGCTTGGGATTGGCAATTCCCTTGACATCCTTCCTTTGTGTTCACTCTCTTAAATCAGCAATCATTGACATGGCATCTGTGAGACCGTAATTTTAATTAGAGACTATAATTTTCATTGTAGAATTAGACAGGCTATAATATTAATTAAAATATTCTACTCTTCAGATGAGTTAATAAATTCATAGACTAATGAATATTATAGTTACATCCTTACCAGAGAAAAGGTGAAGGAGAGAGGCAAACATGTAATTGGCTTCACAGTGAGAGAAAACAGGAGCAGTACTCATGTTCCAGTGCCAGGCCCAGCCATGCTGGTATTTGCAGCACGAAGGAGATACCTAAATAATCAGGACATCCATCTAAGTGTAGATTGCTTCCAGATGGAGCCACTACAGCAGCTTTCATAAATCCAAGATGAAACAGGTGGGTGGTTTCTACTGCAGTTGTTGGTGCCAAGTGAGGTGAGGGTTCAGCGAATACCCTTAGCTCCAGGCACACTAATCCCTTCTGCTGGCTTCTTCCCCACTAAGAAGTCCTAAAGTTAATCCTGCACACTAATTTAGCCACTAACAATGTCATCAGAGAGGTTCCCCTGTAGCTTGGTGCCACCTTTCCATGCTATGGCTGTAGCAAGGGAGAGCCTCTCCCATGACACGGCGACACCAACGAGGTGTCCCTCACTACCAGGCTGGGAGAGCTGGCAGCTGCCTGGGCTCTGCCTGGCCAGACAGAGCCTGGCTGCTCCCATGACCAGTGTCCCTGTGCTTCTTTGCTCCTGTCACATCCAGGATTGCCTTCTTATTGAAGCCTGGACTCTGGTGCCTCCAGTGCTTCAGGCACTCTGCAGGTGTAGGATATTTTAATTGTACTTTTACCTTGCTTTTTTTCCCATTTCAGCTGCATTTCAGCCCTGGGGGGACTTAGTCCTCACCGCCAAAAGTGGCTCATTTTCACAGGATTCGAGGGGACAGTGACCTTTACATAGGTGTACAATGCCTTTCCCTTCCCTAGTCACTCTTGCCCTGGACTCTTTAATAAATAGTTTCATTTAATGTTTGGACTTCATGATCTCAGAGCTATTTTCCAACCTGAATGATTCTGTGATTCTATCCAAACCTTTTGTTTCAGTGGCTTGAGTTGCCCCTTCTTTGACTTTGCACCCCCTCTCTCCCTCAATTTATTCCAAACAAAGCATCCCAGCAGCTCATCGACTTCATTTTTGGTGCAGAAGATGGTTATATGCATTCTTTATAAATAGTTTTCCCTCTTCCACCATGGTTTTAAAGGTAAAATTCACCAGTCTGTCTAGTTTCTCCCATGCCAATGTGTTTACAAGAGAGGATTTTTGAGTGGCCTGTGTGGCTTCTCATGATGTTCTTGGAAGGCCACTACTGGCTCATGGAACTGGCTCATGTCTCCTCCCTACACAGCCTTTCCTTTATCTTCACCAGGTTGTCTGAGAGTTATTTTAATAGTGGAAGTTGTCTCTGGGATTTGAAAGGTTATTGCACATGGATAGCTCAAAGTGTTAGTAAGTAGCACAGATCCAGAGGGATGGATGTGTGGAGAAGAAAAATGTTGATGGCAAAGACCTGCTGAGTAGACTGTTTGCATTTCAGTGGGATTTTCCTTTGGACTACTTCAATTCTGGTTCCTTGGGCTCAATGTTAACCAGTGCTTGGGGCTAGGAAATCAGTTCATGATGCATCTCTTCCAGCCTAGCATCACCTGAGAGGAGCTCAGCTCTTGTCCTACTCCAAGATGTGAGCAGGACCTGTCAGGGGATTTGCTTCAGAAATAGGCTCCTTATCTGGACCAAGAGAGATTTTAATGCACCTTGTGTATAAAACCTGCTCTTTATTGGGTACCTGATGGCAATATTTGCCTGAAGGTGGTTGGCAGTGATCTGGTCACACGTGTTGCTGTGCCTGTAGTGCAAACACCTGCTCTGTGGTATCTGTAGGTGCCAGTTCTGGCATCTCCATAAACATATCAAGGCTGGATTGGCCCTTCAGCTCCATAAATGAACTGTGGCACACAGCAGAAAGCAGATTATAATCATGCAAACTCCTGTTTTGGTGTAATGAGAAAGTTTGGGAATGCTTTGCATGCAGATGCTGTGTCTGCAGGTGCACTGGTACCTGGAGGGTTTGGCTTCCAACCAGCCCATTGGGTTTATGTGGATAATAACCAACCCTGTGCTTTAGGAAAGGATGAGGTTTATTACTTTATCTTGTTCTCTTTTAGAAATACAGGTAAAATAAGCCAAACAAAATTTTAACCCTTGCCAGAAGGGAAATTGGCAGGGTTAAGTGTTCCAAAAATGAGAGCTACCAATTAAAGAGAGTGATTTAGTGAAGGTCTGACTTGGTGTTGGGCTGGAGCTTTGGAAAACTTTGGCTGAAGTAATTCATTGAGGCATAGAATGTGCTGAGATTAGTCTTTTTTTTTTGTGCAAGAGAAGATATTTTCTGGCTTAGAGCATTAGAGCAGCCTGGGAGCTGTAGTGATGGGCTCCATCTCCCTCTGTGTCCATTGTTTTCTCAATTAAGGACCATATGGAAACTAGCTCATCCCTTGGCTATCTATCCACAGTGCCAGATAGGGGGAAAATCTCATGGGATGTGCAAAAAGGGGGATAGGGGGGTAGGGGGGGAAGCTCTTTAGGACTATAAAAAGTAGAGGTTTTCATCATTTAGGCTGTGTAAATAATTAAAATCATTCTCCTTCTTGGTGAGTGATGTGGAAAAATAATTGACTGTCAATATCTGTTCAGTTTGTGTGAGTTTTACTATCTTGCTGTTCAGAAAAACTGAGATTATAAGTGGCATTATTTGGCCTCTAATGTGCAAGAGCTTTTTTTCTGCTGGAGAATTTTGCTTGTCACAGGGTTTAGCCTTAACTAATGTGTAATTTCATCCTGGAGCCACTGGTAGTTTGTATCTATGGAATTTTGCTGGCTGCTGTAAGAAATAGGTGTTGAATTAGAAAACCATCTCAGAAATCAATTGGAAATGCAAGAACCCGCCAAGATGACATGCAGGGTGATGTCCCTAGATGAAGGTAAGAGCAGCTGCTAGATTCTGACATTGGTTTTTGAGGAGGAATTGCTGTTTGCTCACAGACTTGGCATCACTGACACAGAGACCTGCACTGGGTAGACTTGATGGCTGTTTTCCTCTTGACAGAGTGCAGTGGATAGTGCACTGTGTTGTCACCAGGGATATATTCAATTAGCTTTTAAAAGCAGATCATTTTTATTTAGGTAATAATCTATATGCTTTCCTCTTGCTAACCTGACCTTTTGATACAATAATGGGCTGTGTCAGATGTCACATGGAGATGGTGGTGAAAAACATTGGGGCCGTTGGAGCAGGCTGTGGGTCTAATGGCTGAGTGCGTTTTGTTTAGAGAATTAGGGCTGTCCTGAGGAAAGAGAAACACAGCAGAAAGCTTTCTGATGATAATGAAATCATCAGCATTAGAAATACCAACCAGTCCTTTGGCATTTCTGGGAATACTTCATTCAGAAGCCACTGAGAATAGTTTACTAATCCCAGCACTTGGAGCTTGGTGAGGCACAGGCTTTGGAGCTTTAAACTTTGAGGGGGGACATCAGGGCAAAGACAGCATTAGAACATTTCAGTACATCCCTGCGGCTGTAAATTTGTCATCCAGCACATTTTTGAGTTGTGCTTTCTAAGAATTACGCCACTGGAAGTTGGGCTATTTCTGTCCCACTGGTGTTTGCTGACTTAAGTAGCAGAGAGGCACTTGAACAAATACATTATAAATAAACCTCAGTGATTCTTCTACTATAGGGAGCTACTGATTTTTTGAATTTCTGGAAATAGTTGTGGGATTATTTGTGGCTTTTTCAGTGCTGGAGTTGCCTGGTAGTCCAGTTGTCCTTGGTTGTACCTCATCAAATCCTATGAGCTCCACCAGGAGTTGGGTCAGACCTCACTGTTACAGCCAGGCGTTGTAAGGAAAAGGAAAGAAGGAAATGTAGAGCCAGTGAGAGCTCAGTGAGAAGTATGTGAATGGTGCTGGAACCCAGGGAAGATTTCGGGAGAAAAGATTTTCCCTGTTAGGGTAGTCAGGCATTGGAGTATTGCCCAGGGAGGTGGTGAGTCACAATCCCTGGAGGTGTTTAAGAGGGTCTGGCAGTGGAGGTTAGGGTTTAGGAGTTACAGAAGTGACAGGTTAATGGTAGACCTTGATGATATTAGAGGTCTCCTCCAACCTTAATGATTCTATGATTTGGGCTCCAGGAGGGTAGCACTAGGGGAGGAGGTGGGAGAGCACAATCTCTCTGCTGTCAAATTGTCTTGGCAGAGCTGGAAAAGGTGTTGTCAGATAAAGAAGTTACTTCTCATTCACCCGAGAAATTTCCCAGGCTGGAATGTGATGTGAATAGCTTTAAAGTTTGGAAATACTCCTGTATACAGTTATTTAAGCAGCAGGGAGAGGGCAAGGAGTAGAGGGTGGAGATCCCTATTTCAAAGATGAGGGAATATTAATTGTTTTCCCCACAAAAGTTAGTGAGGTGGGATCCAAAAATTCCACAGCAAATTCAGCTGCCCCCTGAACAGCAATTGTGTCACATTTGAAGATGAAATTCAATCACCCAACTGTGAAATGGAAGAAATTTAATCCCACTCTAAGTGGAAAACCCAATGCACCTTAAAGTCCAAAGTTACTGCTGACACCTCTATCCCACCTGCAGCAGATACACCGAAACAAACCTTTTTGCTTCTTTCCCTTCTTCCCTGTAAAGAATACTTAATCAGTTTTCCTGGAGGCTCAAATTACTTCCCATTTATAGCTCACAGGCCAAATATAGTTCACAACATTCAAGTCAAGATTTCTACCCACATCTCATCCTTCCTTGGTGAGCCCCTTCCAGTCCCTAAAGGGGTCCAAGAGTGCTGGAGAGGGACTTTGGATACAGGCATGGAGTGACAGGAGAGGGGGAATGGCTTCCCACTGCCAGAGGGCAGGGTTAGATGGGATATTGGGAAGAAATTCTTGACTGCAACAGTGATAAGGTCCTGACACAGATTATCATATATGTATTAAGTGGAATGTTCATGTCATATATGGTATCATCTATGTAGTGGGAGGTTCTCTGCCTATGGCAGAGGTTGGAACTAGATGATCTTTAAGGTCCTTTCCAACCCAAACCATTCTGGGATTCACCTTCCACTAGACCACATTGCTCCAAGCCTCTTCCAGTCTGGCCTTGAATACTTCCAGGGCTGGGGCAGCCACAAATTAGGGCATCCCAAACCTCAGAGCTGGGCACTGCACTCAGTTCTCCTTCCTGGGCTGTGCTCCACTTAACACTGATTTGCCCTCAGTTGCATTTGCTCTGTTTTTTCAGTGCCTGGCTCAACACTCCATTAAATGATGTGAGAAGTGCTGAGCTCTAAATCATTAAATCATCTGAAAAGTAAAAAAAAAGGCAAAGCTGTTCTCTTAATTTAGCAGATCTCACAGGTTTTACGTAGGTATTGCAAGACAAAACATCAAAAATATAGGCAACATGACATTTTGAATATGTGAGAAAGCTCTGTGTCTGTAAACCATGAAAGAAGATCAAAGTCTGATTTTGCCTGTTGAGTGGATGTTAATGTGTAACTACCTGGAGGTTTCTAAGGGCTATTGTAATTAAATTTGTGATGGCAGTTAAAAGCCTCTCATTCATGGCTGTATTTAAAATTCATTTCAGTAATGGGAATGAAGTATTTCTGTCTCTATCTGCTCAGCCAAGCATCACACAGACGTATTTGAGCTTTGTCTTTACTATCTCTTAAGTTTCTTCATTTTCAGTCATAATTTCAGGCTGCTCTACAGAAGACATCAAATAACGCCATATATTGATCACAAAGCAAAGGGTCAGACTGAGACCATGGGCTCCAAAAGCATTTGTGCACTTGAAATTTGCTTGGCTGTCAATGATCTACAGCCAATAACTGTGCCATAATCCACCTCAACCTCAGCAGATCTGCAGGTGCAGGTCAAGTCCTGGGTCTGATCTTAGTCTTGGATTAAATCACAAGCTTTGCCACACTTGGCTGCATTTCCTAATCCTTTCTGCTTTAAGAAGATGCTTTCTAAGAAAGGTATATTTTTATTCCTTCTTCCCTTCAGAGGCTGTTTCTGTGCAGGAATGATATCATTCATCTCGGATGGCAAAGTGGAATTCTTAGGGCTTGAAATTCTTTTAGGAGCCAGTAATGGGAAACAGGCTGGCAGCAGGCCAGACCAGTGCTGGGGCTCTTTGAACATGCAGGGAAATTGCCAGGGAGTCCCTCCAGATGCTGGCTTGGCAAAAAGAAAAGAGCTAACAACTCAGCTGCTTTGAAACATTAGCTATCTCCTTAAATCCCTTCAGCTTCCTGCCCTGCTTTTCTGTTTCCTACACTTGGGGAAATGAATGCCTCAAGTTTAGTATTGAAATAGGTTTTATGATCCTGTTACCAACTCCACTGCTTCGACATCAGCTATTTTAATAATGATGCAGTAGCTAAGTTGTTAACTGGGCCTGTTCAGTCTCGAGAAGAGACCGAGAGGTACCTCATTAATGTATTCAACTACATAAACAGGAGCATCCAAGAGGATGGATCAGGCTCTGCTCAAGGGTAGAAACCAACAAAACAAGAGGTAATGGGCTGAAACTGATGCCCAGGAAGTTCTACCTGAGTACAAGAACTTCTTTCCTGTGCAGTCACTGAGCACTGAACAGGTTGTCCAGAGAGGTTGTGGATTCTCCCTCACTGGAAGTATTCAAGAACTGCCTGGACACAATCCTGAGCCATGTGCTCTGGGATGTGGCTGGGCTTGAGCAGGGAGGGGGGACCAGATGACCCATTGTCGTCCCTTCCAACCTAACTGATTCTGTGACTCTGTGATTCTGTTACACTTTGCATCCGGGTCAGATTTGGATGTGAAAATATGGGAAATTACCAACTGAATGAAGTTTAACAAGGGCAAGTGCTGGATTCTGCACCTGGGAAAGAGCTATCCTGGCTGTGCCTACAGAGTGGGGAATGAGAGGCTGTAAAGTAGTGCTGGAAAGGCAAACTGAATATGAGGCAACAGTGTGCCCTGGTAGCCAGGAGGGCCAGCTATGTCCTGGGGTGCATCAGGCAAGGCATTGCCAGAGGGAGGGGATTGTCCTGCTCTGCTCTGTGCTGAGGCAGCCTCACCTGGAATATTGTGTGCAGTTTGGGGCACCACAATACAAAAAGGGTATAAAGCTATTAGAGAGTGTCCAAAGGAGGCAACAAAGATGTTGAAGGGCCTTGAGGGGAAGCCACGTGAGGAGTGGCTGAGGCACTTGGCCTGTTCAGCCTGGAGAAGAGGAGACTGAGGGAAGACCTCATTTCTAGATCCAACTTCCTCACAGAAGGAAGTGGACAGGCAGCACTGACCTTTTCCCTCTGGCAACCAGTGACAGGGCCTGAGGAAATGGTCTGAAGTTGTGTCAGAGGAGGATTAGGTTAGATATTAGAAAACACCTCCAGAAGGTATTTGGGCACCAAAACAGCTCCCCAGGGCAGTGGTCATGGCCCCAAGCCTGACAGAGCTCAAAAATCACTTGGACAGTGCTCTCAGGCACATGGTGGGATTGTTGGGGATGTTCTGTGCAGGGTCAGGAGTTGGACTTGATGATCCTCAAAGGTCCTTTCCAGCTCTAAATATTCTGTGATTCTGTTAAGAGTGGTGCAAGTGCTTAGCAAGAGCATGACCTTCCACTTGGAAAAATAGAGGATTGAGGAGAAAATCCAGCTCCTAGGTTTATGCTTACTCCTGCCTCACACATGCCCTTGCTAAGTATTGAAGCTGACATTTAAAGCAAAAAAGATTTGCTTTCATATTTTATGGTTGCAGCCTTTCCAAAGGGTAAAGTCCTGCAAGAGTGAGTGCTGGAAAACAACCTTCCACCAGTCTCAGACCACACTCAGCACCTAACAAAAGTGCCCTTGAAAATTAAGTGTCATCAAATGCTTTTCTTCCAACCTTCTAAAACCAAACTCTGGTCGCTTAAAGTTCCTTGAAGTGAAATTGGTAAATGCAGTAGCAAAATGAAGAGTATTTTCTCATGTTTCCACCTCTCTCTCTTTTTTGATGCAGGCAGATGTTTATCAGTGCCTTCTTATCCAGCACAGCTTCTTAGAAATGGAAATAATATTCAGTCTTCTCAGGAGAGAAATGGAAGGTAGAAAGGCTGGAAACAAGCAGAGAAATGGATGGTAAAAAGGCTGGCAACAAGCAGTCCTGTACCTTCCCTTTCCTGATGTGATGCATAAGGACTGGGGATGGTTTTATGAGGGCACATCCAGAGGTAGGAGTCTCTCAAGTGAAGGGTCCTTTTATTCTGAGTCTCTTTGAATGTCTTCAAGCATTTTGCAATACTATTTTGAACATGGATGGGGGAAAGGAATCCAAATGTTTGTTTGACCTGCAGTGTCTCCTATGCCGTGAGATAGAGGAGCTGAGCATCAAAAAGCTGAGCTCTAGGGGTGCCATGGGCCATGTTGCTTGAGAAGTCAACAGGAGCCACTGTAATGAATTCCCCTTTGGAGTCAGTGAGTGTTGGATGTCACAGTTTGGCTTGGAAAATGAGTAATCATACACACCTGGGCTATTTGAAAGTTTTCCTAATTTTCCACGAGTTTTAGTGGGTGGAAGTCAGGCACTGGAATAGATTGCCCAGGGAGGTGGTGGAGGTGTGTGAATCTGATGCAGGAGGATATAGTTTAGGCTTTAGTGGTTACAGCAGAGTGACAGGTTTATGTTTGGATTTTATCTTAGAGGTCTCCTCCAACCTTGATGATTCTATGTTTCTAAGTGCTTAGAAGATGAATATTTCTAGTAAAGGGCATTGCTTCTTCTGCTGCTGGAGCTCAGGAGAGGCTTACTTGTGTCATCCCTCTGGAGAAGGCAGAGACAAACTCTACTGGGATATTTATACATGGACACTTAGAAGTGTCTTTAGCAATTACTGTGTTCATTCAATCCTACTTTATTATGGACTTCTAAAAACTATTCAGAGCTTTAAATATCTTATAGTCAAAGTAGTATCTCTCTCCCCTTTTCAGTGTTCTTGTTAGGAAGGACCTTACTATCATGTTGGTACTTCACCAGGGCAATCAAATCCATCATTGTCCTGCGGTCCTTCCTCTTTACAAAACCCTTTTCACTACATTTTTGAAGCTAGTTCTGTTAAAAAAAATACATTGTCCTGGAGCATGTTCAAAATACATCAGCTTCTTCAAAAGCATCAGGAGGGATGCATCCAGAGAGCTGGAAGAAAGCAACAGGCCTGAGCTTTCATCAGAAAATGACTCTTCATAGTTTATAGTATGCTAAGGGGTTGAAATGGACCTTAGAGATCATCCAGTGCCAACCCCCTGCCCTGGGCAGGGACACCTCCCACCAGAACAGGTTGCTCAAGGCTTTATCCAACCTGGCTTTGAGCACTGACAGGGTTGGGGCAGCCACAGCCTCCCTGGGCAACCTGTGCCAGTGTCTCATCACCCTCACAGGGAAAACTTCTTCCTAACATCTAATCTAAATTTTCTCTCTTTTAATTTATCCCCATTATTGTTTTTACAGTGGTTTGTCAGATAATCTATATGCCATAGTTAAGATTCATAATCAGTTTGGGCACCACAATGCAAAAAGGATATAAAGCTGTTAGAGAGCATTCAAAGGAGGCAACAAAGATGTTGAAAGGCCTTGAGAGGAAGCCACGTGAGGAGTGGCTGAAGCATTTGATCTGTTCAGCCTGGAGAAGAGGAGACTGAGGAGAGACCTCATTGCTGTATACAACTTACTCACAAGGGTAAACCCCATGAAATTGGTGCTTGTTGCTCCATTCCTGCAATGCTCCAGTGTCAACAGATGAGAATTGAGAGCGACTTGTGGTGTTTGAAGGATTCAGGATCAGATCTGCAAATGAGGAGATGATATTTTGCTGACTCCAAAAATGAATCATCTAGGAAAAAACACAGTTGAAGAAAGTGGTATCAACCTCTTCCTAGTCAGCACTTAGTCACTCCTCTCTTCATCATTTCTATGGCCTGTATTGATTTGATGAGGTGTAGCATTATAGCTTTTCCATAGGATAGAACCCTGTGCCCAGCACCCATTAGTCATATTTATCTATCTAATAAAACCTAACTCTGCCAGCTTAGCCCTGTTCATTTGTATTTTCCACTTATGCTCTTTACTCTGTTTCTATGGGAACCTTTGCTGTTCTGGCCATCAAGAATAAAGAGATGAAGAGAAGCCTTCAAAAACACAACTCCGTTTCTCTGCTGAATTGCCAGGCACAGGCACACAGCTTAGAGCCAAATAAACTGGGAAGCAAAAAATCAAGGCATTGATTTTCCTTCAATAAGTTCCCTTCTTCAGGAAACCTCTTGCTTAAGCACCTTTATGCTTTTCGGCTTTGAAAATTCATATGTGATGCTTAAAAGTTAGGTTGCATTTTCTGAGGAGCAGATAAGTTTGCATCACTTGCCTTTGTAGCTATTTTAGTGCAAAGTGCTCCACTGCAAATGAAAATTTTATAAAACCTCTCTGCTTTGGGTGTAATTAATTACAGCTCAGGAGGTGGAAAAGTGGTGTTCTTGTCCAATTCCATACAGTTGGCAGAGAAACACAGACTCTATTACAGTCTATCATGTAGTATCCACTGCTCCTGTCGGTGAATCAAGGTGATTAATGTAGATGAGCTAATATAATGAGGAGAAAATAATTAGAAAAATCTCCTTAAGGACATTGCGTGGTGTGTGAATTCCATACAAGATGTTGGACTTGATGGTCTTAAAGGTTTTTTCCAACCTAAATGATTCTGTGATCCTGTGTTTGCATTTCAATCTTAACTTGGAAGAATATTGATGTAATGCTTTGAGTGCAGTGTCTTAGGCAGTGCTAACAAGATAAAGATGAATTTTGCACCTTTCAACACGTCTGTGTTTAAAATCCAGTGGATTAGGCAAACTTTGAAGGATATATACAAACAAAAGGTAGTTTAGAAACTATGTCTGCCCCATCCCTGGAAGTGTTCCTGGCCAGGCTGGATGGGGCTTGGGGCAACCTGGGCTAGCAGAAGGTGTCCCTGCCCATGATATGGGGTGAAACTAAATGATCTCTAATACCTTCCAACCCAAACCATTCTGGAATTCTGTAATTTCTACATACTCACTTCACACCAGCAGAGCCACTGATGGAGGCTCCAGAGTAAAGCCTTTTTTCACAACCATTTGGCTGATATAGGCTTATCCTTTCCTCTGTAAATGCAGAGGAGGAGTTTAGAGCCTTGGCAGCTTTGGGAATACCATAACTGCTGTCAAAAAGGCTAGTGCAGGCCTTGCATGGAGAAAACCTCAAAACCTACTCTGCTAGAAAATAAACAAACCATTTGGTTTTGTCCCATCATAGTATGATAATATGTTAAAGAGCTGGGATGGACCTTATATCATCTAGTCCCAACCCCCTGCCCTGGGCAGGGACACCTCCCACCAGAACAGGTTGCTCAAGGCTTTAGCCAACCTGGCTTTGAACACTGCCAGGGTTGGGGCAGGCACAGCTTCCCTGGGCAACCTGTGCCAGTGTCTCACCACCCTCACAGGAAAAAACTTCTTCATAATATCTAATCTAAATTTCCCCTCCTTCAATTTATCCCCATTACCCCTTGTCCTATCACTGCAGCTCCTACCCAAGAGTCCCTCTGCATTTTCCCTGTAGACCCTTCAGCTCCTGGCAGGTTGCTCTGAGGTCTCCACACAACCTTCTTTTCTCTAGGCTGAGCAGCCCAACTTTCTCAGCCTGTCTTCATAGGGCAGGTGCTCCAGTTCTCTGATCAGCTTTGTGACCTGCTCTGGACTTGCTCCAAAAATTCCATGTCCTTTTTATGTTGGAGACATCAAATAATACAATAAGATAAACCTCTGCCACCTATGTCAAAAGCAAATTGTGATTTAGCCCTGTGGATGTAGACAATCCTAATGCCCATGGATCACTTCCAAAGGAGTCCTGACCCTCCCTGCCTTGCCTGGTGCTAATCAGGAGCCATCAGTGTTTGACCCTGAAGTGCCTGAAGGGAAAATTTCACAGAATGAGGCTTGTTTGGTATGAGGCTGAGTTCAGGCCTTTCCTAATTCATTTTCAGGCAAAGCAAAGCTAATTTGAAACCTCCACTGCTAATTCCAGGAAAGGAAGAATGCATTAAGTCTCTTCTGGGAGTTTCAAGTGACTGCATAGCCATTAGTGGAGGGGAAATGCAGGAAGATGATCTTTATGGGAAGCCATGTGTTTGGCTATATAGTTCTTCCCCAGAAGCCACTATTTATCTTTTGGTTAAGTGTTGTTTTGTTACATTAAAAAATAAGTGTTTCTGGGTCTCTCCATCTTCTCAGTTAGCAGCAGGCAGGATTTTGTTGTGTATTGAAGATGCTGAAGGAGGGAGGAAAATAACCTGCTCATTCAAGGAAGAGGTGATCCTCTTTGAGAATAGAAATGGTCTTTTGAAGAGTTTTTCTTTGTGAGCTGACCAGGTGATGCTGGAGAAGTGTTTGCAGTGCAAGATCATAGAATCAGAGAATGGTTGGTTGTCTTGTTCCACTTCCCTGCCATGGGTAGGGACACCTTTTGCTAGCCGAGGTTGCTCCAAGCCCCATCCAACCTGGCCTGGAACACTTCCAGGAATGGGGCAGCCACAGCTTCTCTGGGCAACCTGTGCCAGTGCCTCAGCACCCTCACAGCCAAGAACTTCTTCCTAATATCTAATCTGCCCCTCCCCTCTGGCAGTGTGAAGCCATTCCCCCTTTTCCTGTCACTCCAGGCCCTTGTCAAGAGGCTCTCTCCATCTTTCTTACAGGCTCCTTCAGGTCGTGGAAGGCCACAGTTAGGTCATCCCAAAGCTTCTCTTCTCTAGGCTGAACAATCCCAACTCTCTCAGCCTTTTCTCACAGCAGAGCTGTTCCATACCTCTAATCATCTTGATGGCATCCTCTGGACTTGCTCCAACAGGGCAAATCCTTCCTGAGATCTGGGTGTTTTCTGTTATGATCACACAAAGGGATCATCCCTTTGTGAGGCCTTAGATTTCTGTTGGAAAACACAGCTCTGGTCATCCCTGTGCCACAAAGATAAGTTTGTCTATACTCTTAAGTAAGGGTTTAATGGGAAAAAAACTTGGATTTCTTGCAATAGTAAAAATGGTGGCACAGTCTGGCACATTATTGGCTAAACACTTAATTTCCTAAGGTCCTTCTGCATCTCTTTTTGGTTCACCCTGTTTTTCACTGCTACTCTGAATAGCTGAATGTCCACAGAAAACTTCATAGGAACCTTTATCCATATGACTTTTAAATCCATCAAACAGCACCAGTCCCAGCACAGCACCCTGCATAGTCACAGGTGATGGCCCTCTGCTCTCCAAAGCAGTTACTTCTCCATGAGATGACCTTTCCTTCTGTTTCCTGGCAGATTCAAGGCTTTAATTGCCATTGCTGGGGAACCTTCTGAGATACATTTTGGTAATCACATAAACTCTCTCAAGCAGATCAGCCTTATGCATGACCTCTTCAGGAACCCTAATATGTCCCTTTATAGGAGATGTAAATCAGGTTTTTTCTACTCTTGATGTCAGTTTTTACTAATAAAGATTCAGATGATACAAGCCATAGGTCCCAGATCAGGTTTGCCATCGCAGTATCATTTAGGTTGGAAAAGTCCAACCTGTTAACCATCACCACCTTGTCAGCTAGACCAGAGCGCTAAGTGCCATGTTGACTTGTTTCTTGAACACCTCCAGGGATAGTGACTCCACCACTATCCTGGACAGTCCCTTCCAATACCTGACAACCCTTTCCATGAAGAAATTCTTCCTGATGTCCAGCCTGAACCTTCCCTAGGAGGCTTGAGGCCATTTCCTCTCATCCTGTTACTTGTTCCCTGGGGTCAGAGCCTGACCCCACCTGACTACAGCCTCCTGTCAGGAAGTTGTAGAGCGTGAGAAGGTTCCCCCTGAGCCTCCTTTTCTCCAGGCTGAGACTCCTCAGCTCTCTCAGCCACTCCTCCCATGACTGACTTTCCAGCCCCTTCCCTTGCTCTGTTCCCTTCTCTGGACACTCTCAGCCCCTCGATGTCTCTTGCACTGAGGGCCCAGATGTGGACACATACTGGAGGTGCTAGGACAGAGGGACAGTCACTGCCCTGGTCCTGCTGCCACACTATTGCTGGTACAGGCCAGGATGCCATTGGCCTTCTTGCCCACCTGAGCACACCTGGGCTCATGTTCAGCCACTGTCACCAGCAACCCCAAGGCCTTTCCCATCTGGCACTTTCCAGCCCCTCTGCCCCAGCCTGGAGCACTGCAGGGGTTGGTGTGACCCAAGGACACTTGGCCTTGTTGTACCTCATACAATTGGTCTTGACCCCTTGATCCAGCCTGTCCAGATCCCTCTGCAGAGCATTCCACCCCTCCAGCAGATCAACACCCCCACCCAAAAATATTTTAGCAATACTTTTGTTGCCTCCTGGGAAAGCAGTGGGAATGTTCACCTGCTGGGCAGCCCATACCTACCTACCTCAAATACATTTGTCCTATCTATAGGAACAGTAGGTGGGGAAAACAGAGGACCTTTAAGTGCTGCAGGTGATACAGGGAGCAGAGGCCAAGGGGTGCTGGGAGGGGAGGCATTGCTGTGGGGGCAAACTGGGAATGTTGCAGTTGTTTTATAAATTCATAGATGCATTCATAGTATGTTAAAGGGATGGAGGAAACCTTAGAGATCATACAGGCCCAACCCCCTGCCCTGGGCAGGGACACCTCCCACAAGATCAGGTTGCCCAAGGCTTCATCCAACCTGGCTTTGAACACTGCCAGGGTTGGGGCAGCCACAGCCTCCCTGGGCAACCTGTGCCAGTGTCTCACCACCCTCACAGGAGAAACTTCTAATATGTAACCTAAATTTCCCTCCCTCAATTTGTCCCCATCACTCATTGTCCTATCACTGTTGTTCCTAACTATTTCTGAAACTAATTAGGATATTGTGAACACACAGAGCAGGATGGAAACCAAAGGAGAGTCGGTAGGTGCACAAGTACATCTACTGAAGGCAAAGCCTTGCTAAAGCTGTTTGAAGCAGATGGGTGTGTAGTGTGAGCTGAGGGGTCGCCTGTGGAACGTGGGATATTCCTGCCCTCCAGTGGAAGTAGGGAAAAGTGCCTCCATTGCTTTTGATCTGCTCTCCCCTGAATTACCACTGATGGTTCATAGCAGATGCCCTTGGTCCTCTCCAGGTTTCACTCCCATAGATGTTGGTACTCCCATTGCTACCTTTACACCATTGAATTTTCCAGCCCTGGTGCACTGACCCAAGGAGATGATGTGGAGCCAGTGCGATTTCAGGATGTAGTACTGGAACATGGCTTGGAGGGGTGTTTTGGGAGTGCTCAACCATGCAATCATGCTCAGTTCCTGGGATGCCATGAGCCCTTCTCCAAAACTTCCCCTGTACTCAGCACTGGGGAGGTCACACCTCAGTGCTGTGTTCAGCTTTGGGCCCCTCACTGCAAAAAGGCCATTGAGGCACTGGAGCGAGTCCAGCCAAGGGCAAGGAGGGCAGCAAAGGGCTAGAGCACATGAGGAAGGGCTGAGGGAGTTGGGTTGGTTAGCCTGGAGAAGAGGCTCAGGGGTGACCTCATGGCTCTCTGCAACTCCCTGACAGGGCTTGGAGAGAGGACTGAGACTCTCAGGGGCTGAGACTCTCCCAGGGCTTGGGAGAGGACTAGAGGGAATGGCCTTGAGCTGAGACACAGGAGAGTCAGAGGAGATGTTAGTAAAGATTTTATTCCTTGTTCGGGTGTACAGATGCTGGAATAGGGAATTGGCCAGGGATGTGGTGGTGTCACCATCCCTGGAAATGTTTAAGAGGCATCTGGATCTGGTGCTGGAGGATATAGTTTAGGGTTTAGGGGTTAGAGCAGTGACAGGTTAATGGCTGGACTTGATCTTAGATGTCTCTTCCAACCTTGATGATCCTATGATTCTATGAAATGAGCTGAATACATGGGAGGCATATTGTCCTCAATCAGAAGAGGGGTGAATGAGTGTGAGTGATTGCCTGCAGAAGAGAAGGTTGTGTGGAGACCTCAGAGCAACTTTCCATTGTCTGGAGGGGCTGTGAGGAAGTTGGAGAGAGACTCTTGGATAATAACTGCAGTGACAGTACAAAGAATAATGGGAATAAATTGAAAGAGGGAAATTAATATTAGGAAGAAATTTTGTGATGTGAGGAAGGACTCGATGATCTTTGAGGTCTTTTCCAACCCAATTGATTCTATGATTCTATGATGGTGAGACACTGGCACAGGTTGCCCAGGGAGGCTGTGGCTGCCCCAACCCTGGCAATGTTCAAAGCCAGGTTGGATAAAGCCTTGAGCAACCTGTTCTGGTGGGAGGTGTCCCTGCCCAGGGCAGGGCATTGGGCTTGTGTGATCTCTAAGGTCCATTCTGACCCTTTAACATACTATGATAATGAGTAGTTGAACTTCTGTGATGAGCAGAATTTGGAGACTTCCAGCTTTTTCTGTATTCCCAAACTGAGCCAGCTTGTAGCACTTTCTCAGCCAGCATGTTATGTGTGGTGGGAAAACTTGAGGGTTAGAGTGGTTTGTTTGGTTCCTTGTTTTTCTAATCTCTCTCTAATTAGCACATGATAATATTCAAATGTCAACAAAGCACTTGGTAGTTTTGTCATGTGGTGAATTTCGGCTTAGCATCAGGGAAGAAGTGAAAACTCTGCTTTTTCCTGGTGGTAACTGCCATGTGTTAAATAAGTGTCTGCTAAAAACTTCCTTTTATCTTGTCAAGACAAGCCATAAGATAGAACAGCTCATCTCTCACCATGTGGAACATAACCAGGCTTCCAGAGCAGGCCCCAGGCCATGGAAAACACAGCTCTTGGGCGTTTTTATGCTGTTAGACATTGCAAGTAGGGCCTTGAGTTTCTCAATTCCAGTTACATACACTTTTGGTGGAAGTGCCAATATAGGAGTGGCCTCACTGCATCCAGATGGAGCTAACCCTGTATCCCTGTCTCTGGCCATACCCAACACCATGTATCCTGGAGGTGGATAAGAGCAAAGGGATGCTTATTTATTGTGATCCTTCAGTGTCCAGCAATTTGGGACTCAGGGACTTCCTGTTGTTGATGGATTTAGTAGCCCTTGGTGGGTTTCTCTTCCCTGAATCTCCATAGCTGCTTTGCATGGCACACCCTGAGTTTTTCAACCTTTGTCATCTCCTACTAGAGTTGTATTTTTCCCAGGAAGAAGTCCCTAGCACAGTCATTCCTGCAACAGAATCCAACCCAGATCTGTGCTCCTTACCGTCACTTTCTGGTACCTTTTCCAGTCCTACTCTGTAGCTTTTGAGATGAGGCAGTAAAAGTGGACAAATCAACCCATTATCGTATGCCTATACAGGATTTTTTTCCCGTCACTGCATTTCTACAAGACTTCAAGTGAAGTTATCTTGTCCCTTGGTGTTTTTAAGTCCTTGTGCAGTTTTTCACCTTGGACTTTTGTTTATTAGTTTTGGTGATTTAATCTCCTTCATCAATGTTGTCATTTTACTTATTCTTGGTGTTTTTCCAGTTCATCTCTAAAGATGTTGAGCAGGAAGGATTTGAACACTGTTGGCCTCCATCCATGAGGAAAACAACCCATATATAACTATCTTCTGTTTCCTATATTTAACTTTGTTTTAATCAATGCACAAACCTTTCTTCTTATGTCATGGCAGCTTAATTTCTATAACAGCCTTTCAAACCTTGTCAAATGCCTTTTGTAAAGCCAAGCCAAGTGTATCAACCAGATCTCTCCTGCCCATGTGCCTGCTGACTCATTCAAAGAACTCCAGTAGATTTGGGAAGTGTATTGGCTCTTCCCCAAAGAAGTCTGATGTATCCACGTGTCAAGTAATTCTGTTAGGACAGATGTTGGGCTTAGTGGAGTACAGGGCTCTGGATCACATCAAACAGCCACTTCCATCCCTCGGTGAGCAGAGCTGGTTACCAACTGCGGTTGGTTCACCTTGAGTTCACACAGGAGCACTGGGTGAAGGCTATCTGGTCCTGGAGATGGGTTGATGCCTACTTTGGACTTGGATCCCCTACTGACACTTCTGTTGATGGTAGTTACCCTGGTACTTCCCCTGGGAAAGGAGATTGTGGTGGGAGGATTTCCCCAAGACCTTCCACATTGAACCCAGGGGTAAAAAGTGCACTGAGCTTTTCTCGCATGGCTTTGTTCTGCTTAGTGGGCTCTTTCTAGAGCATGAGCCTCTGGAGACCCTATGGGCTAGGGTCAGGCTGATGCTGCAGCTGTGATTGAGGATTTAGTATTTGGTTTTAGGCCTTTTGAGCTGTTATTTGCCCTTTTTTTTCGTCTTACAGTGTTTTTTCCTTTCAACTGGACAAGATTTGGTTCTTTTTTCTTTCCTCTTTATTGATTTGTTTGAAACTACTTCATATTTGAAGGATGCCTTTTTGCTTTAAATGTACTGATTCATCCTGCCACACCAACTTCGTTTTGACCTCTTCTAGATCCACATTTGATATCTTTGCTGCGTCCAGATACCTACATTGCCAGCTATTAGCCTTTTGTATGGAGTTTTTAAGGCCTCTGCAGAGTCTGTCCCATGTGGAGCCACAAGGACCTGCATGGCCCAAGACATTATTTAACCTTCAAAACTGATACTCAGGCAAGAAAGCAAAATCCTAGCATATAAGTCAAATGAAAAGTGTGTTTGGCACAGGGAGATCCCAGGATGGGGTTGGCTGTGTGAAACCCAGTTTCACTGATCTCTTCCCACAGTTTCATCTGTCTGCCAGAGAAGACCAAGTGGAGCACCAAACCTCTCTTTGTGTGCACACGTACTTGCTCTGTAAGGAAAAATCTGCTTCCTGCCTGGTCCCACTTTTTCAGGAGGATTTGATGTAATATTCCCCTCCTCCCCACCTTCCTCTTACATGTCACCTCTTTCTATCAAAGTAAATTAAAATGAAACATGCCAGATGCAACAGCTTCCGCCAGCAGTGCCAGCATGGCTGGAACACTCTGGCGTTGGCTAAAGGAATCAAACCTTGATGGTGTTGCAGTGATGCTTTGGGAGGTTTAGTCCAGTGACTCCTGTGCAATTAGTTGGTCTCACTGATGATCTGTGGGCATTTTGGGGGAGTCACTGGATTAAGATATTATTCACCCATGTGCCACAGCAACATCTCCAGATCCTATCACACAGAGGTCTGCTTGACAGTTTGGAAGGGGCTGCAGAAACATAGCAGAAACAGAGAAGAGAAGGCTCTGGGGAAACCTTAGAGCACCTCCCAGTACCTAAAGGGGCTGCAAGAGAGCTGGAGAGGAACTTTGGATACAGGCATGAAGTGACAGGACAAGAGGGAATGGCTTTCCACTGCTAGAGGTCAGGGTTAGATTGGATATTGGGAAGAAATTCTTCCCTATGAGTGTGGTGAGGCACTAGCTCAGGTTGCCTGGAGAAGCTGTGGCTGCTCTATCTCTGGAAGTGTTTAAGGCCAGGTTGGAGAGGGCCTGGAGCAATCTGATATAGTGGAAGGTTGCAGTTCATTGGAACTAGATAATCTTTGAAGTCACTTTCAACCCAAACCATTGTGTGATTCTATGAAATGCCCGTAGGCAGCCCTTGGAGAAGGGAGACACTCAAGGTAGATCACTATTTATTAGGAGCTGTCAAGCTGGAAACCATCTAGCAAGGGATTTTTTCCCAGAAGATTAGGGCTATTTGGAAACCCAAGCCAAGTGTTATCAACTAGATTGTCTGAAACCCTTGGGACATGAGCAAATGTGCAATAAGGAAGGAACGCATTGAGCTGGCCAAATAACCTGTAACATCAGCAATACATTGATCTGTTCTACACATTTTTTTAAACATTTAAGAGGAGAAATCTGCATCCAATTCTTTTTCATCTGAGCATCTCTGTTGCCATGGAGAGCCTTTACATTCCTGCCTTAAGGCTGGAGGCAAAAGGGCTGTTCAGTGTTTACATGCTTAGATGAGCCAATTTGGGGTTAGTGGGATCTAATTAGCAGTTTGCAATTAGGTGGGGAGATTTTGTAAAGCAGAAGGGCAAGGAGCAGAACTAACTGTGAGTTGAGCAACTTGAAGCTGTAATTAGACTGAGCTTTCCTTGAGATCACATCTGGCTTTGCAAGGGTGTAATATGACCATGGCTCTTCCTCAACCACTCCCAACAATCTACCTGAAAGTAACTTTGGAGCTCTTCTATGGGGTGTAGTGGCACATTTGCCCCCAGTTTGGAAGCTGGGAATGATTGCGATAAGGGTTCATGTGGAATTGGAATGTGAAATGCTTTTTTTCCTGAGTATTCACAGAAGCTTGAGTTTCCTTGGTGTTTTCCAAAGGAAAAGCAAGGGATCTGTAGGCATTTCCTCTGAAGTCCATCAGAAAAGTGAAAGGTAAAACCCTTGCTGCCTTATCTTCCAAGTAGATTTAATTGTCTGCAGTTCCAAGCTGTTGAATTCAGAGCTGGTGAGGAGAATAGAGGGAATTCAGTGAATTGTCTTCTTCCTTACTCTAATACTTTTTTCCCCTTCTAAATTATCCAAGGGCAGTTAGCAGCACCATGGGAGGTTTATTTTTCACTGGCTTTACATTGCTTTAGGAGTTGGGCTGTGAGTGCTACCACGGAAATTGGTATTGCCAAGTCTATCCAGACAGGAGCTGAGTCAGATGGTGAATCTGAGGGGCTAAACCCAAAATTCATCTTGTTAATGACTCCTAGGAATCACTATCTAGGAATTAATATGCTATAGGCAAAAAGTCCCAGGCAATCCTTCAGTGAACTGGATAATAGCTGTAATATTTCAGGGATTCTTCTAATGAAAATGTTGAATTGTCAAGGCAATTATTTACAGAAATACATGAGCTGAAGGTGAATTTAAAAGGCTGTTGATAAAGAATGTTCTGTATGATCTTTCATTTTGTATTGCGTGTGTACAACTTCCTCACAAGGGGCAGTGGAGGGGCAACACCATCTCTGCTCTCTGTGATCAGTGACAGGACATGAGGGAAAGAAGCTGTGTCAGGGGAGGATTAGGTTGGATATTAGGAAAAGGTTCTTCCCTCATGTCATGGTTTAACCCCAGCCAGCCACCAAACACCATGCAGCTTGCTCACTCCCCCACCAGCAGGATGGGGAAGAGAGTCAAATGGGTAAAAGAGAGAAAAACTCTTAGGCTGAGATGAAAACAGTTTAATAGAGAAAGCAAAAGCTGCACAGACAATTACCAAGGAATTAATTCCCTGCTTCCCATGGGCAGGAGGTGTTCAGCGCCTCCAGTAGATCAGGGCCCCATCGTGTGTGATGATTACTTGGGAAGACAAATTTCATCACTCCAAACATGCCCCCCTTCCTTCTTCTTCCTCACACTTTATATACTGAGCATGATGTCATATGGTGTGGAATATCCCTTTGGTCAGTTTGGGTCACCTGTCCCAGCTGTGTCTCCTGCCAATCTCCCATGCAGTTCCAACTTCCTTGCCAGTATAGCAGTACAGAAAGTGGTAAAGGCTTTGGCTCTGTGTAGGATCTGTTCAGCAACAACAAAAACATCTCTACATTATCAACCGTGTGTTCTGCATGAATCCTAAAGATAGCCCCATACTAGCCACTCTAGGCACTATGAAGTAAGTTGACTCACATTCAACCCAAACCAGCACACCCCAGAGGGTGTTTGGGCACTGGAACAGCTCCCTGGTGCCGTGGTCACCAACAAAAACATCTCTACATTATCAACCGTGTGTTCTGCATGAATCCTAAAGATAGCCCCATACTAGCCACTCTAGGCACTATGAAGTAAGTTGACTCACATTCAACCCAAACCAGCACACCCCAGAGGGTGTTTGGGCACTGGAACAGCTCCCTGGTGCCGTGGTCACGGCCCCAAGCCTGACAGTGCTCAAGGAGCATTTGGACAATGTTGTCGGGCACATGGTAGGATTATTGGGGTGTCCTGTGTAGGGCCAGGAGTTGGACTGGATATTCCTCGTGGGTCTTTTCCAACTCAGGAGATTCTGTGTGATTCTGTTCTTTTCATTGGAATGAAGTTAAGATCTCAGAGTCCCAGTGTAGCATTTGTGGTGCCCTCACAAATAATTTGCATTTCCTTAGGATTCTGTTCAGTGTGGAATTTCAGGTTGTGCTGTTGCTGCCTGTCTTGGAGTTGAAAAATATTATTCATCCTTTATTTTTCCAGTCACCAATGAGTTTTCCCCCCAGGCTGAGCCAGCAGACCATACATCAGTGTCATCAGCAGCTCTTTGAGTTCGATCCCTCACTGCTGAGCCATGGATGTGATACAAGGCACTATGACAGTGCTGAGGCAATTTCCTTGGTCTCCAGCTAAAAACACCCAGAGCTGAAAAAAGTGACAAGTAAAAAGGGAGGGAAAAAAAGAATAAACAACCCCCATCCTTAAGCAATATATTTTTATACTATACAGAACAGGAAACACCACCAGAGGAAGGAATAGTCCACATCCTCCCTCCGCCCCTTTTAATTAAAATTGATTAAAATCTTAGGTTTGTGAGTCAGTCTAATCTGTAGGGTTTCTTGTTTGAACTATTCCAGGACCTTCTCAGCATTAGGAGTAGTGTAAATGTTATTTTAACTAGAGCTGAATCCAGGACTTCCCCAAGCAGGACACTGAGTCCTGTTGGAAGCATCCAGCTGTTTCATTAGAAGTTGAAGGAGAAACATGTGCATCTGGAAAACAAAGATACACATTTCCATGGTGATCTCCTTTTGACTTTCAGGGAAAACCAGGGCCCATGTTCCCTATAAAACCATCCTGACACCCTTGTGCTCTATTGAAAACACTCTGCTTCCTATCTGTATGGAGTTATCATCAGCTGATGTTTTCTATCCCAGTTTGTTTGGTTCTTCCAGCAAAATTTGGGCTTGTTTCTGGCACATCAGATTGTGTGGATGGGGAATAGCAGGGTGCAGGCACTCAAGTCCACCCACAATGACCCAAAGCCCTTGTGTGTCTACTCCAGTTGGACAGTGGAGGGTTAGGGTGTGTGTTTTAAAGGGAGTGATGCATTTCCTCCAAGAGGAGAGGATCCCATGGCAAACATCTGGAATAAAAAGGGTGACATTTGGATTTTAAGGAGTCTTCTCCTTACACTTCCTGTGTTCAGATAAGGTTCCCCTGCAGTGCTCACACTGCTGAATAGGATGCACTGAACCCAATAGGCACAAGTTGTTTAATGCCGATCTCTTGGCACATTTAGGAGTTCAACAATATTAACTTCAGAGTTCAGACTTTGGAAAGAGTCTGGAGGATGAGAAGTGCTTTTGAAGCTGTTTTAACTGCATTTGAGTGCATGCAATAACATTTCTGAATGAAATTGGTCTCTGTGCAGCAGCAAGTCTTCAAAGCCCCATAATTCAAACAAAACAATTTGCCTAATTACTGAAGCAGCTTGAGATGAGCACATGAGACTCTAACAGCACAGCATCATGTTGGCTTTGCTGAGCTCTAAGTGAACATCTTTATTGATGATCTGGACATGGGGATTGAGTGTACCTCAGTAAATTTGCAGAGACACTAAGTTGGGTGGGAGTGTGGATCTGCCTGAGGGTAGGAAAGCTCTACAGAGAGATCTGGGCAGACTTGATAATGGGCTGAGGACAACTGCAGGAGGGTCACTAAGGCTCAGTGCTGGTCCTGCCCTTGGGACACAACAACCCCATGCAGCTCCAGGCTGGGGGAGGAGTGAGGAGAGAGGTGTTGGTCACAAAGGCACTTGGCAGTGCTGGTGGCAGCGGCTCCAGGAGAGCCAACAGTGTGCACAGGTGGCCAAGAAGGCCAAGGGCATCTTGATCTGGCTCAAGAGCAGTGTGGCAGCAGGACTAGGGCAGTGATCATCCCCGTGGACTCGACACTGGGGAGCTCACAGCTCAGTGCTGTGTTCAGCTTTGGGCCCCTCACTGCAAAAAGGCCATTGAGGCACTGGAGCGAGTCCAGCCAAGGGCAACGAGGGCAGCAAAGGGCTAGAGCCCATGAGGAAAGGCGGAGGGAGTTGGGCTTGGTTAGCCTGGAGAAGAGGCTCAGGGGTGACCTCATGGCTCTCTGCAACTCCCTGACAGGGCTTGGAGAGAGGTGGGGGATGGTCTGTCCTGCCATGGCTGCAGGGAGAGGACTAGAGGGAATGGCCTTGAGCTGAGACACAGGAGAGTCAGAGCAGATGTTAAAAGTGTTTTCTGTGAGGGTGTTTAGGCACTGGGATATTGCTCAGGGAGGTGGTGGAGTCACCATCCCTGGAGGTGTTTAAGAGGCATCTGGATCTGGTGCTGGAGGATATGATTTAGGGTTCCAGCAGTGACAGGTTAATGGTTGGACTTGATGATCTTAGAGGTCTCCTCCAGCCTGGATGATTCTATGATTCACAGTGATGTGCTTTTAAAACAGGAGGGGGACACAAAATAATCTTTAACTCTGTGTTTTTAATTTCAGATCTCCTTCCCCTTCCAGAGGAAGTTAGAGATGCCATAGCTTTAATGTCTGGTTTAGCTGCCACTCAAATGTTCACTTTGTGTAAGAAAATCGAAACCAGGAGGTATGATATTTTCTCCTGATGTAAAAGACATGAAAGGCAAGTACACTACGAGGTCCAAGTGCTGGGGGGTCCAAGAGGAATTCCCAGCCCTGCCAACATGAACTTGAAAAGAAAGACAGCCTTTCTTTTCGCTGCAATGGGCTGTGCAGCTGGAGCTTTCGATGCTATCATTGCCACTTGCACATTGCTTTGAAAAATCCAAATGAAATGGCTCTTGATTTGGATTTTCAGTCAAAGGTATAAGATGTAGAAGGCAGTGGCAGCAGCTAAATCAGGTGTTAAAGCCACTGCATTGCTGACCTCAGAAGGATGGGCTGGAAGGAGGAGACCTGAACTGAGGAAAAAGTGGGTTATTGGTTATCATACTTTGTCCATGTATCCATCTATCTACAGTTGCATGTAGATAGATCCATACACACCTTTCACTCTTGCAGTGTTGTTTGCAATTAGGAAAAATGGAAGAGTAGAAGATGAGTTTGATGTTCTGCTTCTTGGTCTGCCTTGGTGCAGGGCAGCAAATCCTTGTCTTCAAGTAAATCCTCTCCAGTCAAGAACGGTCAGTAACACCATAGCACCCATCCATCCCTCCCAGGAATGGGTGAGCATTGGAATAGCAAATATGCCATCAGACCCTGTGAGAGGGCAGGAAACCCCACTGGATGTCAGTGCTCCCTGAGGAGCTTGGGGATGGGTGGGCAGCAGCAACCTTACTGTCCACGGGAGGTATCACAGTCATCAGTGCTGGAACTTGTATCCAACAGCTCATTGTCTTCTATCGGTGTTTCCCTGCTTTCACTGCCAATGGAGATGTCCTGGAACAATTTTGTGACCCTGTATTTGTGAACAAGCTAATAAATGGCAATAATGTGACAGAGCTTGGCATGAATTCAGCTTTGGTGTGACGCTATGTGATTGACAGGAAAATAGATAAAGAGCTGGTCTTTGTCTGGAGATCTTTGTTATTACTAAGGTCAGTGTATCTCCGAAAGGGACTTTGGGAAGTTCACAGGTGCATTTGTGCGTCTGGAGAGAGACAGACATCCGGTACCCTGAGGAAGAAACACAAAATAGAGGCCTTTTTCATACAGAGGGGTGGGATTTAGGAGATAGCTCCTCTCTGGTCTCACTGCCTGGTCTGCCTGAGGGGAATTTTGGGGCAAACATCCCTCTTTCAACTGAAATAAGTCCGTGGAGACCTGAGAGTACTCTTCACCTTGAAGGATCAGACTCTTGGAGAAGTCTGATAGCATGTTTCAGTCTTCCCCAACAGGGGTTTGGGTTCCTACCCTTTGTTATTTGTTTTGCTGCAATGCTTTGTCAAGGGACATCTCTCCCTCTCCACATGTCCTGACCCAATGGATTGATATGTGGAGGAAATGCTAGCTAAGAAGGGTTTGCACGTGGGATGGGACCTCTGAGAGGATGAGTGGCCACACACCATAAAGAAATATGGATTTGCTCTCAATGCCTCTCAAGAATTTGCTTTCAGGCATTCCCAGGCTCTGGATCTTGCTGGGTGTGTAAAATACACTGTCGCTGTGCCATGCTTCTGTCCGTAGCCTGAATGTGCCTAAGTCTTCTGAGCCCCACTCACACAGGGGGTAGTTGAAGGTAAGGATCTTGTGGTGGACACAACACAAGGTGCTTTTTATTCTGCTTTCACCCATATTCCCATTCATAGACTTCCCCTTGTCCAAAACACTTGGAAACACATGATGCTGAGCTTGTGGAGTCATCAGAAGGGAAGGCATGGGAGCCCTGCCATTTGCTACATCTGCTTTTCCTTGCATTGCTTGCAGATAATGAAGCCTCCTTGTTCCATGAATTCGATCCATGTGCCCTGCCACTTTCCATTCACCTTTGGAATTGCATCTCTCTTAACTCAATAGCATGACTCCAATATAGGAATCCTCCCATGACTTCAGGATTCCAGACAGGCCAGGTGCCATGGCTGGGATTCAGATTAGATGCTAGAAAAAATATTTTCCCTGTTAGGGTGTTCAGGCACTGGACTATTGCCCAGGCTGATGGTGGAGTCACCATCCCTGAGGGTGTTGAAGAGGTGTCTGGATGTGGCACTGGAGGATATGGTTTAGTGTTTAGGGGTGGCAGGAATGACAGGTTAATGGTTGGACTTGATGATCTTTGAGGTCTCCTCCAACCTTGATGATTCTATGATTCTCTAAGAGACTAGACCCAGGTGGGTTATTTCATGGATATTCAGATGGAGAGAAAGAATGGTCACAAAATTGAAGGTTTGGGGGAAATTTTGCTTTCATTTGCACAGTCTGATTGTTTTTAAGGGCTGCATCAGCTGAAGAGGTATTCAAACAGAGATTAGTTGTGGCTACCTTATCCCTGGAAGTGCTCCAGGCCGGGCTGTATGGGGCTTGGAGCAGCCTGGTCTAGTGGAAGGTGTCCCTACCCATGGCAGGGGGTGGAACAAGATAATCGTGAAGGTGCTTTCCAACCCAAACCATTCTAGGATTCTGTGATTCTATGACCCCTTCAGAACCATAAGGAGATGGACTCTCTTTGTAAGTGGACACAGCAAACAAGTTTTGTTTTGTGATCTATTTCTCCCCCCACCCCATCTGTGGTTCATTTCATGACTGTCTTCTTGAAGACTGGGTCTGATCATCACCTGCAAGTGCTGCCACTCCGGTTTCCAGTCTTTGCAGAGATTCAGCATTTCTGTCTGAAAATGTGCATTGCCTCAGCAGTGGGTGATAAAACTGAATCCAGGGCTGACAAAACAACTGTTAAAAAAAGCAGGTGTCTGTTACTGGGGAAGACTGAAATTCTGGGTTCAGCCACCCAAAATGGTTGTGTTTCTTTGTATCAGGGAGTTGCTGGTTGGTTCCCATTTGGTTGCAATTTATGTCTAGTTGGCAGCGTGCAGGTGGAAAGGAGCCAAGTTTTCTATGAAGATGACAGTTTGCTAACAGATGTCTAATGTTTCCCAACACAGTTAGCGCATGTGAAAGGAATCGTGAGCTTCTTTAGTAAAGCTGAGCAGTTGGGTAATTGCAAACCTTTGCTCCTCACATTTTCTCATTTATCCTTTTTAGCTGCCTAGTAAGATATTTATTTATGTATACTTTTGAGGGGAAAAGTTTGAAATACCTTTCAGAGTAACTGTCATGCTAGGAAGCAATCACTCATTCAAACGGTTAGAAACCTCCAGCAGTGCAAGAAGTCACATGATTTCCTCTCCCCTTGTGCATATCAGGCATTGCCCAAATGCTTGGACTGTGGTTCCTGTGCTGCTGTTTCAAAGGAACAGGACATGTGGACAATGGTATTTACTCCAGAGACTACTGATTACTCTTGTTTCTTGCATGTGATGCCTCTCCCTGCCAAAGAGGAGGCTGAAGAAAGGCAGCTCCTTAGGAGTATATGTTCTAGTGGGAGGGAGAGAAAGAAGTGATGTTGCCAAGCCCCCAAGTCTTCCATAGTGTGGGGCATATACCCCTTAGGGCAAAATCATTGCAGAAAGGCAGCTGTTGAGTGAGGTCTCAGTAGGTACCTCTGTCATTCAGACTAGTAAGAAACCTCAGAGAAAATCTTGGGAGGTTCTGCAGGCTGCTCCTGTTTAGCTTAGATCTGGGTATCTCCTTCTCTGTGCTGCTTTCTGATGTCCCACCTCTCCTGTCGGCTACAGGAGTGGGCTGCGAGCTCTGCCAGGGTTGTTTGGTGGAGGGTAGGTGACAAAACCTGGGTTCAATAAGCAAAAAGTCCCATTAGGAGTGCACTGGGAGTTGATTACTGACCTCCTCCCACAGGCTCTGTGAAAATCTCAGCCTTCATATCAAAGCTCTTTGTTAAAGAATAGACTTTGCATTGTTTCCCCCTTTCTGGAACACACATTGTCCTCTGGAACACACATATTGTCCCTGCTCAGGGCAGGGGGCTGGGACTAGATGATCTATAAGGTCCATTCCAGCTCCTAAAATTCTGATTCTGTGATTCCCTGTATCTCTTCTGTGCACTTCCAGCCATGATTTTCAAGCCATTTTGACCTGTGATAGCTGGGGCAAACAGCACAATTCCCAAAATACCTGGAGAAGGGCTCTTTTTTAATTACACCTCACTCAATTAGAGTCAGACAATCCCAGAAATCTCAGCACAGACAGCTCAAGCCTTGCACCTACATAGCTCCAATGTATCACAATACTGATTGTGCCTCAAGCTTACCTGAGGTGTCTTCCCAATCCACCTCTTACCTCTTAATTTAAGAATCTCAATCACCAACTCTTCCAGAGGTCATAAAAGCATTTTCTCATTGGAAAAGTCTCCAGGCACTGGCATACAGCTGTGTATTTGGAATAAAACTGCCTTGCTGGTTCAAGTGCCAGATGGGATGAGGCTGTGGCACCTGCAAAGTGACACCCTGACCTGGCACCCATGTATTTTTCCCATGGAGTGCTGAATTATTCCCACCTCATCCTGCACAAGTGTGGTCAAACTGTGTCTGCCATTCATCCTACCTCTGTTACACAGAACTTTCCTTTGTGGGTGATGACCCATAGAGGCTGTGGAATCTCCCTTCCTCACTGGGCATATTTCAGAACCACCTGGATGCAATCCTGTGCCATGTGCTCTGGCATGACCGTACTTTGAGGCAGGACCAGCTGCCCCACTATGGTCCTTTCCAACCTGACCCAATCTGGGAATACTCCAAGCATCCTGTTAAGTATCTGAGTATTGCAGATTCTTTATCCTGGACCAGAACCAAATGTTTTTTCACAGACCCACCAATATTAATATTTAAACTTCTATATTTCTTGGAGATATTTATCCTTAAGCTTTGCAGGTCTGAATTGTGTGACAACTGTCTACAGGAATTTGGTGTTCAAGTGGACTCTGACCTTTGTAGCTGGGAATAAAATAGCATTCAGATGTAGCTGTTGTTAGGAAGCATGTGAAGGGC
>NW_008686658.1:583-1342 GCF_000695815.1 Acanthisitta chloris | reverse complement strand
ATGAGATGTTAATTAGGAGGTGGGAGGAGTTCGTGGGCAGGAGGTGGATGCTAATTAGAGTTAATTAGGGGTTAATTAGTGGGAGGAGGAGATTCTGAGAAAATTATGGCACTTTTGGGGATGAAGAGTAAGTAATTAAGGGTTAATTAATGGGTTGGCTGCTCTTAATTATCTCGGGGTGGCTCCTATGGCTTAATTAGTAAGTTAATTAGGTTCTAATTAGGGAGAGGAAGAGACTTAGAGAGGTCCTAGAGAAGATTTTGGGGGAATTAAATCACTTTTGGGTCCACAGAGAAACTAATTAGGGGTTTATTGATGGATCAGCTGCTCCTGATTAGGTCCGAGGGGCTCCAATGGCTTAATTAGTATGTTAATTAGGTGCTAATTAGGGGGAGGAAGAGACTTAGGGAGGTCTTAGAGAAGATTTTGGGTGGATTAAATCCCTTTTCGGGCCACAAAGAAGCTCATTAGGGGGTTGATTGATAGATTAGCTGCTCCTAATTAGCTCTGGGTGTCTTCGAGGGCTTAATGAGTATGCAAATGAGGCGTTAATTAGTAATTCTGTCCCAGGAAGGCCCAGGAGAGCCAAAAGGAGATGAAATTACTGTTGGATATGTACAAATCGGCGCCCAAAGAACAAAGGGACAAAGTGCAGCTGATGGCGGCCGAGAGGAAGAGCAAAGCTGAGGTAATTAGCGCTAATTAACCACTAATTAGCGAGGGGGGAACATGGGAAGGAGGGGCTGAGTGTCTATAGGG
>NW_008686658.1:0-487 GCF_000695815.1 Acanthisitta chloris | reverse complement strand
TAATTAGGTGCTAATTAGCTGCTAATTAGGGGGGTGGGATATGCTAATGAGGATGGGAGATGCTATAGGCCCATGGGGGAGGGCGATGGACATTAATTAGGGAAAGAACAAAGGGACAAAGTGCAGCTGATGGCGGCCGAGAGGAAGAGCAAAGCTGAGGTAATTAGCGCTAATTAACCACTAATTAGCGAGGGGGGAACATGGGAAGGAGGGGCTGAGTGTCTATAGGGCCATAGGGAGGGGGATGGAGGTTAATTAGGGGTTAATAGGGCCTTAATTAGAGGCGAATCCCCAAGAAGTGGGTGAGTGGGAGGTGTGAAGGTGCTAATTAGTTGCTAATTAGGGGGTTGGAATATGCTAATGAGGGGCTGAGTGGCTATAGGCCCCATCGGGAGGGGGTTGGAGGTTAATTAGGGGCTTTAATTACGCTGTGTATTGCTGAAAATGTGTTCTGGATATTTAATTAGGTGCTAATTAGCTGCTAATT
>NW_008686657.1:0-1957 GCF_000695815.1 Acanthisitta chloris | reverse complement strand
GCAGCATGTGGCAATGATTCATCTAAATTTAGCCTGAGTTTTCAATTGACCTCACCAATTTCCTGCAAATTCCGTGTCAACATAAAAGTTGTCTCCCACTCTGAATGCAAGCAAACAAAGAAAAGAAGGTCATGTTCTCTCAGTCTAGCAGTAACAAATTTCAGCTGCTACTCTTTAAGAATGGGGTTAGCCCTCCCAGCTAAGCCCTGTCTCTCTTGCTATCTGACAAGACCCTGCATCTTTTATTCTGTTCTCTAATGCAGTATCAGAGTTGGGCAGACAAAGTTCATCCTTGCAGAGGTGCACAAAGCCTTGTTCCCAGCTCAGGAAAGAAAGGAAATTGCGAGTACTGTGTTGCTATGTTTTCTGGCCAGTAGGCTCTTTCTTTCCTTGCTTCTGGATGTCTCTGTCTACGAGTTCTGGGCTCGGTGTGCTTTGCTTTTTGGTGCGTGTGTTTTGTCCATAGAAACATTGTGTTTGTGCACATGCTTCACTAGTGCTCCACGGGAAATCAGGTAGTCGCTGCATTCAGACATTGAGACACAGCCAATTTTAGCTCAGCAGGGAGGAATATATTTTCCCTCTTTGAGTACAGTAGTCTCATTTAGTCTAGAGCAGAGCAGAAAAAATGCCCTGCATCTTCCTTTGTCCCTTAAGAATGCACTTGATGTTCTGTCTCCTAGGGATTACATTAACTAGCCCGGGGTCAGCACAGCCAGGGGTTTCATGCCTTGGAGTGGGCAGTTATCGAGGCTGCAGCATGTGGCAATATTTCATCTAAAGCTAGTCTGAATTTGCAATTGGCCTCACCAATTTCCGACAAATTCCGTGTCAAAATAGGAGTTGTGTCCCCCTCCAAAGAGCAAGGAAGCAAAGGCAATTAAGTTCCGGTTCTCTCAATCCAGCAGTAATAGAATTTTTCTGATACACTTTAAGAATGGGGATAGGCCTCCCAGCTTAGCTTGTCTCTCTTGCTGTTAGACAAGACCGTGTACCTTTTAATCTGTGCTGTAATGCAATGTCATAGTTGGGCAGACAAATCTCATTTTGGTAGAGTTACACAAAGCCCTGTTTGGAGCTCAGGAAAGCAAGGAAATTGTGAGTAGCATGTCACTATGTCATGTGAGCAGTGACATCTTTCTTTCCTGGATTGTGGAAGTCTCTGCGAGGTGTGGGCTCTCTGTGCTGTTCTTTCTTGTATGTCAGTCCATACATGCATGGTGTGTGTGTACTTGCTGCACTAGTGCTGCCCGGAGAATCAGGGAGTAGCTGCATCCAGACATTGTGACACAGGCAATTGCAGCTCAGAGGGAGGCAATCTATTTTTGAGCATTTGAATACAGCGGTCTCATCTTCTTCAGCTCAGAGTAGAGCAGAAAACTTTATATCTTTCTTTGGCTCCTAAGAGTAGCATTGGGGTTCTGTCTCCGTGCTATTGCCTTAGGAAAAAAGTGGCAGAGGCGACATTGGGTCAGATTGTAACTGTACAGAACTCTGAAAACATGTCAGTTGTCTTTGAGTGGATTGCTTGAGAAATACACATGCCATTCAAGGAACATTTTCTGAAGGTTGAATCAAGAAGAACTTGTAAAAATGACATTGAGTTTTGTCTCCTCATTGTTAAAGAATCCGAGGGCTCCTTGATGGGAGTGGAAAACTTGTCCCTGCATGATTTTTGTGTTAGAGCATTTGTATTCCCCTTTTTGCCCTTTCACCTTCTGCTCCATGAACAGTATTTGGGCCTTTTCTTGCCTGTTCCTCTTAAGGAGGATTGTCACCTCATGTATAAGAGCTGATGGATTGATTGATGTGTGTGATGCACGGGATATTCAAGAAACCTCACACTGTGTTTGTTGTGCTTGAGTTAAGAACTGTGACATTGTAAAATGGGATACCACTGAGTTTAAAAACTGAAATAATGTTCAAGACTGAAATAAAGAGAACACCATAATGCCTT
>NW_008686656.1:0-5888 GCF_000695815.1 Acanthisitta chloris | reverse complement strand
GGGACATGACAGGACACAACAAAAGCACACACAGAGGAAAAAACTCACCACCTTTCATACTAAATAAAAGTCTTTTAACTGTGAAGCATGAAAATAACAAGGGATACTCTGTCACCCTACAGCAAGCAGGGGCTGAGCAGGTCACATCTCCACCACAAACTCCTGCCAAGCTGGGGCAGGACTCTGTGCTCCAACCAGGTCCCATCCACACTGATGGTTTTTCCACAAAAAAAAACTCCTGCTACCCTGGGATGCTAAACTGCAACTCCACAGCAGCACATCCTTCTTCCCCCGACTGCTCACTGTCTGCTGCATCCCAATGCATGACACTGTCTCACACTGAGCTCTGGGCAGCTCAGTGCCCACCAGAAATGATGGGAGTCTGCAAGAGCAGAGCACATGGCAGGGGTGGAACTAACCCTGGTACGTCCTGTGAAAACACCCAAGCTGTACCAGAGGTGTATTTGAGTGGAACTGCCTCCCAAAAGTACCGAGTATTTTGCACCTGCAGTAACACTGAGAGCCTGAATAACTGTTGGCTACAAAGTAAGAAATTGCAAGTGGTTTGAAACACAAAAAAAAAGAGTATTTGGATGTTTGCCCATAGTCTGTAACCAGCCTTCATCCCCAGCACAAAACTCCTTCATGAGCTATGGACTCCCTTCCCTCCTACTGCAGGACCCTGCTTTCAGCATAACAAAAACACAACAATGGGAAGAGATGGACATTTTAATTTGCTGGTTTCTTTAGCTCTACAAAACACTGGTTTATAATAAACCAAGACAAGCAACTATAGAGCATAAAAACACAAGCACAATGAGATGACAGTGCCACAGATGTCTTCACTGTGGCATTCCTTAACAAGTTGTGGTCTGATCTCAGAGGGCACAAGGAGGTAAAACTGTTAAGCCCATTCACCCCACTGAGCAATAGCTCTTAAGTGCAGCAAACTAGTAGAAAAAATGTGTAGTTGCACAGCAAGGCCTCTCTTACCATAGAAGGGAACCCCTACCTAAACTCTTTCTGGTTGGTTTTTAAAGTGTTGAAAGCTGAGATTAAATCCAGGTAAAAAAAGGTATGTAACAATATGAGCTTTCCAGAGAGTTCAGAGGGCACCTGTCACAAACGTCCAAACAAGACCTCTTACCCTGATGAAAACAGTGTGAAACCTGTGTTCAAGCAAACCATGGAAGAAGAGCAGCTAAAGGTAAAGTCACCTGACAGTGAAAGACTCCAAGGAAAACATAAGAAGAGCAGCTAAAGGTAAAGTCACCCGACAGTGAAAGACTCAAAGGAAAACAGTGGAGAAAAACTGACAGTATGTTGATATAAACCAATCCTTTGCAATTCTGGCAGATGAGAATTTTTCTTTTTAATGCTTTACTTTAAAAATCCAGGTACAGCCTATTATTTCTATCTAGGTACCAAATTCCCCAATCCAGTGCAGTCAAATCAATGAAGCCCTTCAAAAACAAAACAAAACAAAACACCACCAAACACCAGCAACTAGTAATTTGTATATGCAATATTTTACAAATAAATATAAATAGCAACTGGCCTGCTCAGTCCATAATTCTTCAGGTCTGTATTTCATTAGCTATCTACACATTGATCAGCTTATACCTTCTCAGCAAATAAAACTGTTAGAATGCAACTGTGGTAGTAATGTGAAATATACAAAACAAAACACCACCAAACACCAGCAACTAGTAATTTGTATATGCAATATTTTACAAATAAATATAAATAGCAACTGGCCTGCTCAGTCCATAATTCTTCAGGTCTGTATTTCATTAGCTATCTACACATTGATCAGCTTATACCTTCTCAGCAAATAAAACTGTTAGAATGCAACTGTGGTAGTAATGTGAAATATGAGATTAGAATGCAACTGTGGTAGTAATGTGATACATGTGCTGAGACAAGATAGATCAAGAACCATGTGCTGA
Organism: Acanthisitta chloris; assembly: GCF_000695815.1. NCBI lineage: Eukaryota > Metazoa > Chordata > Aves > Passeriformes > Acanthisittidae > Acanthisitta > Acanthisitta chloris. The sequence goes on along the minus strand of NW_008686656.1, from coordinate 3,939 downwards.
TCTCTTCTCCCTGGGATCCAGTGATAGGACTCATGAGAATGGTTCAAAGCTATGCCAGGGAAAGTTTAGACTGGACATAAGAAAGTATTTCCTCACCTAGAGGGTGGTGGAATACCCTTTAAGGTGCTGGATACTGCAAGCCTGTCAGAGTTTAAGAGGCATCTGGACATTGCTCTTAACAATGTCTGAACAACAACAATGTCAGCCCTGAACTGGACAGGAAGTTGGACTAGCTGTTCACTTCCAACTGAAATAGTCAATTCTGTCTGTTCTATTCTATGCCAAGTATGTATCATTACCAAGTGCTACAGACTATGATAACAGTTAAGATTCATTCAATGGTATACAACACAGATACCCAAAAAATCAGCAGCTCTGAGTTGCTCTGAAACTACAGCAGTGTATATGGGACTGACAATAAACCCATTTATGGAACACCATTCTTGCTCTCAAATCACATTCTGATTTTCCAAATTTGTTCTGGTTTCCAGAACTGACAGCATTTTAACATCAACAAGTACACATACAAGGCTGCCCAAATTAGAAACAATTCATTTGAAATTGCTATGCAGAGAGAACAGCAAGTTTCAGCTCCAGGAAAGCTCCATAGATGTGTAAGCATCATCCACTAAGAAACAGGGTTTAAAAATCCCACAGTTTCTGAGTAGCAGTCTCCTTTGGATCCCTTCTCCTATGGGCCCTACAAAATTTAAGTATTAGCTCTCCTATGCCCAAGATTTGACCTACAGATAACTACGCCCCTTTCAAAAGCAACATTTTAAAAACTTACAGGTTAGTTTTGTTTGGTTTTTTTATAGTTTAAACATGCCATCATGTTTTCAAGCCCATCTGGAAGCTTGTTGACACCCATATGTCATGCACACAGTCCCTTTTCAACACCAAAGGCAGGCTCAAAAATCCCAGTTTGGACTGAAAGCTTAAAAGTTTCTCATACCTCTGAGCTTTTTTGAATCCTTGAATCACAAAAAGGTTACCACAGTAGTAGCTTAAATACCCACATACAAACAAGCACTTCTTACCTCACATTGCGATCACTTAACTGAAACTGAGCACACAGCTCTTTTGGAAGCAAAGATATAGTTTAACTTCATGTTTGTGATTTGAGCTCATTTATCTAAATCATATGAAAAGAACAATGATTCCCTATGTATATTTTCTCCCATGACAGTCAGTGAGAAAACAATTTTTCCCTCAAGTAATTGCCACATACATAAAAGCAATACTCTACATAATGCAGTGATTGCTTGCAAAGGCAGACAACAAAGTCCTATTTTATGCATACACCAGGGTCTGTTTGTTCTTTACTGCTACATTCCTTGCCACTGGAGTTCCACTTGCCACACTTTGTTATCGAATGAGTTTGATGGGGCCAAAACAATCTTGTTACTTATCAGCACAACAGGATCTTGTTTATGCATTATGTATTAAAATGAAAGAAAAAGAATGAAACACAATTTACACTTTTTTTTTAATTACTGGCACCTGACACAACCACTAACAGGAGTGTTCATCAAGTCTTTGAAGAAAAAGTAACTCTGAATTTTATTAACCTATTTCAGTCACCCAAAACTATCACAATAGTGCCCTTCTCTCTCTAAAGCAAAGTCCCTAAAGTCTGGGGGTTTTTTTTCCAAAATCTTACAACACTTCTCAGCACATTCCAGCACTGAAAACTACTCTGTATGAAAGACAAGACATCTCCTGTTTGGCATTTAGTTCTGTGAATGCACTGCTCCTACCAATGAAAGACAAGACATCTCCTGTTTGGCCTTCAGTTCTGTGAATGCACTGCTCCTACCGAGCAAACCCTACAGGCACTACTCTTCCGTGCTCCCTACTCATGCAGAAGTTCTCCAACTGCACAATAAATGCCAGGTCAAACGTGTGTTAAAAACTATCTCCATCTGTAATTACAGTCTCGTTATTGTGTAACAGACCTTGTTCCACCGAGCGATGACTTTCCAAAATTTTACCAGCACAATACCATTGAAATGAAGGTCCTTGCCTGCAGCACTTTTAAAAGGACTTAAGGAATAATTTACAATGTCACCTCACAAGACTCTGTAAAAGACACTTCAAATAAAAACAGTATTTGTGATTGGTTTGCTTATGTGAACTATTCTCGCGCTAGTACCACAATTGCCCATTTTTACCCCAATTTGGGTTTTACTGTAAAAAGTTTCACCCCTATGAAACTAAGGCTTGCAACATCGATTTCCACGGCGCTGCTTGGAAAGACACTGCAGAAGAATAATGTGGATGTCAGGGCATTTTATGTAGCAGCAGCAAGATTCCGTGAGCAGTCTGGGCAGCGCATTTGCTCCAGGTTATTTTGACTACTACATGCAATATTTTACAGAAATGAGCAGGACATCTGCACAGTAAGATACAATGAGATTTTGAATACTCAGAACTACACCAAGTAACACTGGGCAATGTGACACTGCTCAAGAAGAACAGACTGGCAACTTGCACATCCCATGGATTGCTCTGTCAGCGTGTTGCAGAGCAGCTTCAAAAGTAGAAAATTAAATCTTAAATAAAAAAGAAAAAAAAATAAAAACCTGATCTGAACCAGCAAAGCAAACCAGGAAATTGAGCAAAGTCTGATACTCTTTTCTTAGTTCTCCCACTGTGGCAAGCTTTTACTGGCAGATAGAATGATTTTGTAGTCCTCCCAAACAAAGACACCTTGATAAGCCTTAATGAAGTAGTGATAGAGAACAAGTTCTTTTTGGAATTGTGAGCATTCATCAACTACTTTCTTAATTCTCTAGCACGATATCAGTTCATCAAAGAGCAATTCTCACTTCAATGGGCACATATGCCCTGAAAGAGCATCTTGGAAGGGACAGTAGAAAACATCTTTATTTACATATACTCAGATAGCAGAAAGACTGTACCAAAAAGGTTAAAAATCTGACCAGACTCTTTTCTGTGACTGCAGCATAGAACTTCAACAGAGAAAACTTATTTTCATATTAGTCTTCATAAATGCAGTACTAATCCTCAGGGTTTGCAAACAGCCCAATTGGAAAAAAAATAATATTACTCGATCAAGAAGAATCCTCCAGTTAGTCATGCTTTTCTGCTTTCAACAAAACTGAGCAAAGGGATCCCATGCACAAGACTGTCAGCTCATATCCCTGGGCATTCAAAATAGTTTCATAAAGTTTTACTTGTGAGAAGAGACATAGTTGAAAGCAATTGTTCAGCCAGCCAACTACTGTCACTTCCATGAATATGAATAAGCTCCAATATAGGACACTATATTTTGCAAATGTAAGAAGATCCAATTGTTCAGTTATTCTTTGCCAATAAATCAACTCGCCATTATTTAGAGATTTTTATTTTCCTCTGGTGTCTGAATATGTGGGTGGAGTTTTGAAGTCCCCCTCTTCTCATTTTCATAAAGTTTTTTTTCATACTACCTTGCTAAGCTTTCATAAGCAGGAGGAATCCTACTGTCAATGGGATGAGGCCTTTGAAAAGATATATATTGCTGTTTCCCCTGAATGTGCATGATATTAACTAGCACCTACACTGAGGAAAAGAGATAGCAGGAGAAATTGTTCAGAGTTCATGAAAATTAACATTTGGTGTATTTTTTTAGCCATAATTTGCATGTACACAACTTAGACATAAATACATATGGATTAATGCAAATTTTCATACAGGGAAAGATTCACTGTGCTCTGTAAAACTAAGGATAAGGCTGGTGATGAATCATATTTTTTTAAAAATATTCTAGTCTGGGTATATAAATAGCTCTCTGTTTCTGGAATAATTACTACTGAAAAACACAGCTTCAGAAATAACCTAGGCCATAATTAACCTTCGCTTCATTAAATCGCAAATAATATCTTTTTAAAGCCTTATTTGTAAAGGCAAGCTGATTAATTTAAACGTTTCCCTCTC
>NW_008686655.1:57447-68432 GCF_000695815.1 Acanthisitta chloris | reverse complement strand
CTATGAATATATAAAAATCTACATGTTTGTTTTACATGCATATATAAAAATCAAAGAAAGATCTGAGTGAGGACAAATATATATACACATATACCTCAATTTAGATAATTCACTTTTAACAGTCAGTGACTTCCAAAAGGCCATTTCCATGCCAGCAATGTAGCTTTTCCTTTGGAGTGCAGCAGCTTAGACAGGAGAATAAAAGTTCAATTAAGAGCCTGCTTGCCTGTGACTGATAATGGTTTTGACATTTGCGGAGTTTCCTGACAACAATGCCCAAGCAAAGTGGGGAAAAGGAAATCAAGCACCAAGGTTTTTGCAGGTGGTGATGAAAGGTTTCAAACATCTGAGGTTTTGTGGCCTCAGAAACAACCCTTCCCACCTCACAAGGTTGTGCCAAACGTTTTAGCTTTTTAAGGACCTGCACTGAACTTTCTGAATAAATTCAGCAGCTTTGAGGGAGCCTAGCTGGAAGGTGTTAAATAAAGAGAAATATTTATTTTACTTAGTAAGTGCCCTGATCACCACCACTGCCTTGAACAGGGAGGGAACTATAGGGAGAGGAGGGAAATGGCTGGCTGATCACCAGCCTAAGCTTTGCTTTTGATCTTGTCAATTAAAGTAGCATTCTTCTAAGCTGAGAAAGATCCAGAAGGTAAATTCTCACAGGCCAGGCTGAGGTTCCCAGCATACTGTGCATCAAAGCTGTCTCAACCCAAGCTCTTCACTAAGGCATCTGGGGCAGAGAGTGCCCTTTGCTTTTCTCTGTGAGGTTACAGCTGCATTTTCAGGGATACCTAAGATTAAATAAAGTTCAGTGGCACTGCCTGCCTGGGATAAAACCAGTGCTGCTTCTTTGAATCTGCTGCCCTATTTGCTTTTGCAAATGCCTTGATTGAAAATGTGCATATTTGCCAGAGGAAGTCCAAGCCTCAACCATTGACCTCTGCAGAAAACTGAAGTTTTAGTGGCTCCTTTACCTATCTATACAAAGAGTTGACATAAAATGCACTTTGATTTGAACTGACAACTTTAGGGGGAGGAGAAAAAAGAAAGCTTAATTTTAAAACTCATCTTAATGGATCAAAGGCAACCAAAATTAGATCCCCTTCTTTATCCAGATTCCTGAGAGAACACGAGCTACTTCCCTCAGCTGATAGGTTCCAAGGAAGGCATAGAGCAGCAATAAGTGGGGAGCTGCAAGGGAAGAGTGCTCAAATGACCTTCTAAAGCACAGAAAGGTGTCCAAATGCATCATGTTAGTGCTCCAGCTGGTTTAATCTGACCACTGTAGTAGCATCAAGTCCAGGTCACTTTAGAGGTAAGTACCAGCACACGTACTGGGATGTGTGCTACTCCCTAGGGATGTATCAACCTTCTTGACAATATCTAGAGGTACACTGTCAGTTCACCGATATGACCCTCCAGCGCTGTAAGGGACCTTTCAGAAACGTTTGTTTCAATATTGCCTGTCTTTGACTGCTTGTTATGTGGCAAAGGTTGATTCCCTTGATAACAACCAAGATCCTCTCTGGCTACCAAGATAAGGAGGCACCATCGTCCACCACAAATCTCTGGCTGCACCTGAATACTCACGAGGTGCCTGCTCTAGGAATCACTATGTTCTCACCCCACAACTCAAGGGGAGCTGATCAATCAATGCCTTGGCAGAGCCCTATAAAAAAAGGTCAGCATTCAGCATGTGTGTGTGTGTACACCCACCACCAAAGAAAAGATGACTATGGATCATCAGAATGCTGCTGGTTCTATGGTGGTGACTAGCCCCATTTCTGCATGACTACAGATCATCACAACACTGCTGGATCCATGGTGGGGACTGCTTTGGCATGTCAAATCTTGCTTACTTCCCCCTTTCCTTTTTCTAGCTCTCCTATTGTCCCTTCTCTCCCCCTTGTGTGATCAATAATAATCTCACTCCCTAATGGTATTTTGACCTTGTTTGTGCCTTCATTCACACTGGGGGAATTAGCTGAACACTCATGAGTCATATCGGACCAGGACAAGTGCCTAGGGCAATGAGCCCCTCTTAGCCTGCAATGCCCTTCTGCTCAGAAGAGCCCCATGGGGTACACAAGCTCACCCCTTTCCACAATGAGCAGCTGAAGCAGAGAATGTGGCACAGTTAGTGGCTTCCCAAGTCATATTTCAGCAGGGTGAGTATCCTCACATTGCAGTTTAGGCAGCATGGTTTATACTGCCTTTGAAACTTTATGAGAGTTCTTGGCTTCTAACATGATGTTTCCCCTGAGTGTGATGTGGCTGATAAGCAAGGAGAGAAGACCTGCTGCTGCAACATGTCAGAGAGATTTACCATTAGTGCAAGAGCTCCAGGCTGGTGGGTTTCAATGTGAAGGGCCAGGCTTTCAGTCTCAGATGCAGAGAACATGGTTGTTTTGCTGTTTATAGCTCATTAATTTATTACTCTAGGCCGGTATGGAGGGTACTTTTCCCTGTCTGTCTTTCATATGACATCTTACAACTTGACATAATAGGGTAATTTCGGACAGAAAAAGTTGAGCCATCAACTTGTCAGGTCATTTTAGCCAGTGGATGGATTTTGCGTCAACAAAACACGAGTATGTATGCACATACAATACATGCATGAACCCACAAACATGTATCACTCACACATCAATGTGCTTCACTCCCTGCTCTTAAACTGCAAAAATCATCCAAACCTCTGCTCAGCACACAGCTGTAATAATTCAAATTACAAACACAGAGAAGCAAGGAGGGTTTTGAACAAAACCCCAGTTCCATCAGCTGACACAGTCATGCTGTTTTGACCTCTCCTATTTGCTTCACAGTCTTTGTCATCCAAGACTGTCTAGAAAACACTTGAGAGCATGAAGAGAGAGTGAAAATGGGAGTCCTTAACATATAAGTTCAGTATTCCTCTGTTGTCTTTAAAAAAGATTTATTCAGGGCTATTAACAAGAGTGTCTAGTAGGATGAAGTGTTGCCCTTTGCCTTTGTGAAGAGAAGATCTGCCTCCAAAGGGTTGCAAAAAAAATGGAAATTCAGTGCCAGCACTATCCATGCCAATGTGATCTTACTTTCTCTCTAGGTTTTTTTAAAGCAACTGTTTTCTCATGCAGATAAAATACATAACTTCATAACACAGACAGATACATAAAGCAGTTAGACAAGGTCCATGCTGAAAAGGAAGCATGCCAAGCCAAGATGGGCAGTGCAGCTTCTTATGTAATCAGAAACACAACTCTAGGCTCTTCAAAAGCTACCCACAGACCTCCTTCTTTCAAAAAAAAACCAACCCACAAACAACAAAACAAAACACAATAATTTGAGTAGAACCAAGGTGTTATATGTGAGGGTGCGCCTGTATATGCTTGTGCTTTATTTTTATTTTACTTGTCATGTGCTGATGTACTGTTACCAAAGCAAAAATCCACATCTTGGGTAACAGCAGGTGGAATTTCTATTTTAGCACAATTTTAGCTCAACAGGAAAAAGATAGCTAAAAGGAGTCCAGCTTGAAGTTTTGCAGAAGAACAATTCAAGAAGTAAACAGAAAGGGAGGAGAGCAGCTAAAGTGAATCAGTTTATGGGCTTATGTCTATAAATGACACTTTATAAACTACAAGGAGAATGACAATGCATACTGGTAAAGCTGAGTCCCAAAATATTAAACTCATTAAAATTCACAGATATGTCATTGTTGTGTACATTATTGCTCTGATTAATTTAAGATGACTTCTATGAGACAGGACATGAGGTTTTCCATGAGAGGCTTCAAGGACCACAGTCCTGAGCTACTGTCCTGTTTACATACCTCCTATAGTCTGATCACTGTGACATGAACTCTATTTTAACTCTCATATTGAAGTACAAAAATGGATGTGCATTTCAAAAGGTTTCATATTCTTCTGGGAAGTGGATAAACAAATACACTGACTTGTTACAGCAAATACTTCGTACCTACTGGGATCTTCATCTTGCAGAAGGTAATGGCAAAATGACAAAGCAGAATGAGATCATTTTTTGAAGCTGTATCTGTCCTGGGGAATCAAAAGTAAAGGGGAAAGAAGAAAGTTTAGTTTTCTTGAAGTTTATCTCAGTAGCAAAAATGAAATTCTATGGGCAACATAAAGGATAACTTTGAGACAGCTGCTAGGGAACTGCAGCTAACTTCAAATGTCTTGGAACAAATGTGTAAATTTTCAAAAAATGACAAAAGATTTATTTCTATCAGAGAAATATCATCAGGCAAGAAATAATAGAGGCCAAGGCTTTGTCAGATTGTATCTTCTCACTAGTGCATCAAGGTAGGACTAAATCCAGAAGAGATCAGCACCTGGTGCTGCAAAAGAAAGGACAAAAAAAGAAAACACTCACCATACATCTGGGGCTGCTGAAAAGCTACACAGGGGTGTGCAGACTGTGCCATGACTGACAGAAAGAGAGAAGGAAAAAACAAAACAAAACAAAACCAGAAATCCTGTTCAGGTCCCATTTGCTGAGGTGGAAGGGGAGATGAGTGTTGGACACATAGATTTAGTTTACAAAGCTGATTTTAAAGTCATTAGGTCTATCTGGTAACACCTCCTGCTCTCTCTGTTGCACTGCCCAAGGCCCTTTTGTGTGAACAGAACACCACACCAAGCTATGATGCTGGAAAGGGTCTCCAGCTTTCCAATGAAGCAGCTCACCAAAGCATTACCAATTTCTCCTGTAGCATGCATTGTTGGAGAGAAACAACCACTGGGCTCTGTCAAAAGCTAATGCAATCATTAATCAAACACTTGATAAGCTCCCGTGCTTAGGTTCCCGAAACCAAACCCAAATTTCTACATTTCCTTTAGTCTCAGTTAATTCCAGGATTTGACTCTCACCTTCTTTGGCCCACTACTCTGGAAAGCTGGATCATCATTTCAAACTCCAGTCTGTTTCCTGGAAAGGCAGCAGGAGCCTATATCTACAGAGCACATATTTGCATGATTCCAGAGATGGGCAGCTCACAGAAAAGTCCTAGATAATCCAGCAAAACACAGTATTTGGCACACTGAATAAAGCACCACTGTAATTTATGTGAGGTTGGAAAGATATTTACTTCTCCTATTATTCCTCTATAAACATTTTATACTAGGCCAGATGCAGCTCTGTCCCAGCAATGAGGGATGGTGGACCAGAGGACAGAAAAAGAGCATGTGGCTATGTTGCCCCTGACCCAAAACATAACCATTGTACCAGACAGAGATAATAGGGGCTATCAGTCACCTCATTTGTCTCTCTTCGTCTAAGCTTTCTACTTTTTCAACTTGCCAAATCTCCTCAAACATTTATTAAAATGAAAAGCAAAAATTCCCTGGACCGGTTTTACAAAGGCTGTTAGTAATATTCTGCAAATTTCCTCCTGGGATCATGCCCCCAGGCAGGAATCCTGAAGGAAAAGAAAAGGAAATAATAAATGGAAAATTGAGAAGAGCATCTCTTGAAAGCCACTATTGTAGTAAATGTCTGTGCACACCAGAAAGCATTCTCATAGAAAACATTACTGAATAATTTTGCATTATGAACAAAATCTTAAAAAAACCAAAACAAACAAGCAAAATCTGCTTACAAATAAGTACAGAAAACTTTTCAAGGTTGGTCGAAGTTGCTAATGAATACATTTGTCTAACCTTTAAAAATTTTGCTTGAGCATAATTCATATTAGACGACCTCTTGCAGTAAGCATGCAGAAAACTCCTGAAATCCTTGTCAAATCATTTTCATCCATCTCTGGTATTAACTGTTTGAGGCATTTCCACTTCCCTGCTCTGCCTCCTGCCACCTTTGAGAAATTGTTTTGATACTTCTCTTCCCTCAGAAATTATTTCACAGCATAGGAAATAAAAAATTACAACAAGCGCCATAACTTAGTACCCATTAAAATATGCTCTTCCAACTGCTGTAACTACCTCACTCTTGGGTATTTTCTGTGAAACTGATGACCAGCTGCCTTAATGCCCTGCAGTCTTGCTTCAAGCCATCAGCTCTCCCAGTCAATCATTAATCCACAGGGAAAAAAAAAGGAAAATATAAATAAAATAAAAAAAGCCATGGGCCTTGATATTTCTATTTAAATATAAACATGTGTTAGTATAACACTTTATGGCGTCACTCACAGGATGAAACTTGCAGATCACTTTTCCAGTCTCTTCATCATGGCATGGAAACAGTAGCCAGAGGACATCTCTGGAGATCTCTAGTGCAATTTCATGCTCAAAGCAGGACCATCAGTAACACAGACCCACTCAGTCACGGCCTCAGCTAGCAGTCTTGAAACCTTCTCAGCCAGATTTCATTGCAACTCTGGGCACCTTTCCCAGGGCTGCACCACCTCTCTTGAGAGGAGAGATTTACTTAAAACCTAGACCGAGCCTCCTAACCTGCACTTTGTATATCTGTACTTCCTCTACTCTTGCTGAGAAAGACCTCAACTTTCTCATCTCTGCAGATTCTTTTCAAAGAACTGCAGGCTGCAGTTGGTGCAACTATCCCTCTCCACCTGTGGGCAGAGTTTTTCAGAGACAGCTTCAGCAGCACCAGCCACAGGGAATAAATTGCTCCTGTTGGGTGGCTATGCAGGATGTGACTCATCAGAGCAAGGCTGCATTTCTGGATTGTGTTTTACCTCTCACCCCCCCATTATCCCCAGGTCACAGAATCACAGAATGGGTTGGGTTGGAGGGAACCTTAAAGAACATCTAGTTCCAACCCCTCTGCCATGAGCAGGGATACCTTTCATTAGACTCAAAACCTCATCCAATCTGGCCTTGAACACTTCCAAGGATGGGGTATCCACAGATTCCAGTGCCTCACCACCCTCACAATTCCTCTTCAGTGGGGCTACTTCCCAGGCAGTCACCTCCCAGCTGGTTTCTCCGCCCCAAGAACAGAGCTTTGTGTTTCCCCTTGCCAAACGTCATGGAGTTTAATTTAGCCCTGTCTTCAAATTAATCCAGATCCCCTGGGCAGCTGCTCTGTCATTTGTCACAGTAGACTCTCCCCCTAGTTTTGTATCATCCACAAATTACTTATTTTACGCTGCTGGTTTTGGTAACAGAGCTAGAGTGAAGAGACCATTTAAATGTCACCCCTGGTGTGTTTGCTCCCGGTAGATAGTTTGTGTAAATTAGAGTCTCCTGCTCTCCTCGCTGTGCTGCCTGCTGACCCTGTCCTGCAGCTGAATTAGCTCTGCCTTAATAGATTTTCCCTGAGTATTTCAATGCCGCAATATAAAGCCTCATTTCATAGTGATTCCTGAAATGGAAGTACCTCAGCATCCACAGTCTGAATCATCTGTGGGACTTAGCTTCCCTGCATGCTCTCAGAGCCATAAAACACCCACTGCCCCAGCTGAGAGCAGCCAAGGGCTTGTCCTGTGGAGATGTTTCTCCTGGGAGGATAAAGCAGCCTGCATACCTCTTAGTGCAAGAGTTTAATAAAAAGTTCAGCTTTTCAGCTCCTTTGCCTGCAAACAACAAGCCTCCCTGCTTTCTTTCCCCTTTGCAGAATGAACTTTATTTTTCACAAATATATGAGAACAATTCTTTGTCTTTTCTTCTCACCTGTCATGTCTCTTTGTCAAAGTGGTCTCCCCTCCAGGCATAGATCCCTGACCTGACTAGGCTGCTGTTATGGCAGAAACAGGAAAATTCTTATGCTGCCCTTTACTTTGCCTCATGAAGTCAGATGCAACTCACTCCTCTCCTTCACTTTCTGCCCCTTAAAATTAATCTATAAGTATCTTAAAGCAAGAGCTGTTCTAATCCAGTTGCAGCAGAGAGTAGGCTCTCTAGAAACAACTAAACTACCAAAAATCAGAAATGGGTTCAAAAAGCATCACTGCCATGTTGGAAGAACTGCTAAAATGATGTGAATGATACATTAAAGAGAAAATGTCTAACAAAATCCTCCAGTGCTGCAGCAAAGAGTTCAAAGAAAAAGTATCAGTGTCCAATTACCTGCCCACGGTGGTTGAATACTGTATGCTGGAGAGCAGGGAAACATCAACATTTTGGCCACCCATGGCTTCACACAGGTGCTAATTGCAATGGGCTTGCTGTGGTATCGGGCAGGTTTGTTTCCTTTATCCTGCTCCCCCATGGTAACTATGGGACCAACAACAGCACCCAAGAGACCAGGAACAATGGCAGGTCTTCTCAGAGCAATGTGCCCAGGGAAGCAGGTAAAACCTAATTTAGCCCATCTTCGCTCCAAGTACACACATTTTCGACCTGAACCACCCTTCTGTTCCTGATATGCACCAAAACACTCTTGGCCAGAACTTTGTTGCCTAAAAGACAGATGAAGCATCTCTGTATTTCAATCCAAGTTATAGATTAATATTTTTTACCATCTCTCTTAATCAGTGCTGCTTGTCTGGGATATCTCCCTTCTCACCATTCTTTCTTCATACCACACCACTCAAATCACTTCCATACAGGCTTTTCTCTCAGTTGTATCTCCCCGGTCTCTTCTACACTGCAACAAGGAACCAAGCATGGCCAGAGAAGCAGAGCAAAACCTAACTGCACCAGTCCAAAGCAAACCCTCATTTCAGCATTTAACTGCAATTTTACATCCAATTGGAGTCTTCCTGTTGCCTACCTGCACACTGAGACAGATTGCATCCCAGGTGAACTTCTAATACTTTTCCCTGAAAACCTTCTTCCAAATCTAGCAGGATTTATATTCAAGAATTTAATAAATTATGGATTTGCAAACGATAAGATGAGAAGGTCACCATGAGCCATCAGTGTGCACTAGCATCAAAACAAGTGTGGCCAGCAGGTCAAAAGAGGGGATTTTTCCCCTCTACTCCACCTGGAATACTGGGAGCAACTCTGGTGTCCTCAACATAAGAAGGACATGGAACTGTTGGAGCAAGTTCAGAGAAGGCCATGAAGTTGACAAGAGGACTGGAGCACCTCCCCTATGAAGACAGGCTGAGGAAGTTGGGGCTGTTCAGCCTGGAGAAGAGAAGACTGTGTGGAGACCTCATAGCAACTTTTCAATATCTGAAGGGCCTACAAGGGAGCCAGAGAGTGACTCTCTGTTAGGAACTGCAGTGATAGGACAAGGGGTAATGGGTTCAAATTGAAGGAGGGGAAGTCTAGGTTAGATATTAGAAAAGAAGTTTTTTTACTGTAAAGGTGGTGAGACATTGGCACAGGTTGCCCAGGGGAGTGGTGGCTACGCAGACCCTGGCAGTGTTCAAGGCCAGGCTGGATGAAGCCTTGAGCATCCTGATCTAGTGAGGAGGTGTCCCTGCCCATGGCAGGGTGGGTTTGGACTAGATGATCTGGAAAGGCCACTCCAACTCCTAGATTCTATGATTCTATGATAATTAAAATAATGCACTTTTCTACTTTTCTTGGTTCAGCTTGACTGTCGCTTTCTGAACACAGGCTGAGTGAGTCAGAGAGGCCAGTGACCTGAACTCTCTGCTGGCATTTCATAATGTCAGTAAATAACAGCAAGTTTTGTAAATTTTACTTTTTTTTCTAGGCAATTACTGTATTTATTCTTTTTGGGTCTCATCCCAGACTGAGATTAAAAATGGGACCATCTTAGGCAGGTGATTCATTTTGTGTACATCCATGTGTCTCAGAATTCAGACGTGCATAAAACTTGGTGAACTGGAACCATTAACCTCAAAGTAGTTTCTCTGGCTTTCCCAGTTTTCCTTGCTACAGATCTGACACGTATGCCATTCTCATCTTCATGTTACCTCTGATCATCAGACTGCTGTAAAGAAAGGTCAGTGACATTTTGAAGTGTTTCTGAATGATAACATCTCAGACCTGGTCAAGCTTGCATTAAAATGCTCTTTTAATGACCAACAGGCTATCTGCACCCTGTCTTTGGGTAAATCTAGGATCCAGCATAAACTATTTCTACTGACAGATATAAAAACGAGCAGAGGCCAAAATCTTTCACATCTCTGCCTTTGTCCTCCCTCAGAATTAGTGACTGAATGTCCCCTATTTTGAGCAAAAACTGAAATATGGATTTTCTTTTCATCATCACCACTTGCACAGCTGCATCAGTCATTAAGCTGTCCTAAAGATCTGTTACCCAGGAACTAGATGCCAGGTATATATCGTATCCTGAGGTGAGTTGTGGCAAGGCATAAATTGATCATGAGGTTCATGCCTTTGAAACCCAAATGAAAGAACATCAATTGTCATCAACTCCAGGAATATAAATAGAAAAGATCAGATCAGTTCTGGCCTAAATGTGTTGTGGAATGAAAATATTTGCTAAAAAAAAAAAAGCCAAACTAACAAATCACAAGTTAGTTTGATCAGGGACAAAAAGTTATGCTTTTCAATATAGGACATAAAATAGAGAGAAATTTCTTTACTCAACCAGTCCCTTCTCCATACATTTTATACAACTGCATGTTCCAGCTAAAACCTCAAATGCATTAGGCTTCTTGTTAAACTGTTTTTGGTTTTACTTCTATTGTCTCCGCTGAAAAGTCATTCCAGAACTGCACCCTTCTGCAACTTAACTTCCTTCAAAGATCCAGGTGAAATATAGACATGGCCCTTTTAAAGCTACTTGCACTGTTCTCAGGATAGGTGTTTATCTTAAAATTGTGCAGTTAAAGCTCCTCATGTAGTTACAAAGTGTCTTTTATATCACCATGTCAATATGCTCTTATTCCCCTCAAATTACTGTTTTCTAGGTTAAATAAGCAAAACTATTACCTTTTCTTTTTACTGAGGTATGTCCTCCATCATCTATTTCAATTTGAGTTTATTCTTCTTGAATATGTGTGACTAGTACTATATGTTATCATTCGAAATGAGATTTTACAGCATCACATAATTCCCAGTTTCTGTTGGAAACACCTTCTGTGAGATACCCTCATATCCCATTTCTTTTCTCATTGATATCTTGAAGGTCCATAACCACCCTAAGATCAACAAGTACAACCAGGCCCTTCT
>NW_008686655.1:26735-57430 GCF_000695815.1 Acanthisitta chloris | reverse complement strand
AGCAGGAATTTTTGTTAGGCATTCCCAAGCGAATTATATTGTATTTTGTAGCATTGAATTTCATCCAAATGCTGCTGCTGCTTCACTCTTTGCTGTCACCCAGGTCCTCCCTCCTGTTACCTTGTCCTCCTCCTTCCTGAATGTAATCAACAAGTTTCACCCCCAGCATCTCACTTTTTAAGCCAGGAACAGTGATTGAAAGTTAAATACCGTTGATCTAAAGATGTGTCTTTGTAGAGCTCCAGTAACAACATCCCTCCTACTTGACAGTTCAGTTTTCACCTACAATCACCATTATTTCTCTTCTATGCAGCTCCTTATGTCCTGTGTGATTTCTGTACTAATCCCCAGCTTGCTCGTGCTGTAGTCAGAAATGCTTGTTGCAGTCTAGACACATTACATATGTTATCTTTCTCTAAAAAATTCTATCAAAGTAAAGTTATGTAGCAATGTATTCTAGGCAATAAGTCCCTGTTTTCATTTTGTTCCGTTTATCTCCATGTTTTTAATTATTCTACCCCTCTGGAAAAATTGAAGTCTGTCACACTATTACAGCCGTGCTAGAAAGTCTGTGTGTGCTCAACGCCATTTTTTGCCTTTTAACGGTATTGTTATTTGATAAGTGTATAGCATTTCCTTTGTTAGGCTTATATTAGACCTACAAGTTCACATGTAAGTTTTGTCTAAAATCCGAAATGGAGATTCATTAGTCTCCTAATGTAATTCTTTTAATCCTTAAGACCTGCATTCACATATCTGATTAATGTGTTATATACAAGTATATCAAATACCCTATGTGTGTTAGCTGCAATTTCTTATAAAAACTGGAAAACTCCTGCTATTTATACAATACATCTATAATATGGGTCTTAGGGCACGAAGCCTATAGCAGGATTCAGTTGTCCAATTAGGTAACTAACACAGGTATCCAAGGGGCTCTAGGGTTTCTCAAGGAGCTCAGGTCTGGCAGATATTACACAAGATGTACAAGAGACCTTGGCTCTTTTGGAACAGTTGCTGCAGGGCATGTGGGGTACCCTAAAACATGTATAATTATTGAAACTCACCCTTAATCTACTGATTTTATCTTGAAGAGGTGAAACGAAAATTGGAGTTGGTCACAAGACTACATTAGACTAATTCAGTTTAGAAATAGAGTTAGTGTTCCCTTGCAAAGATTAACAGGGCAAGGTGGTGTCACCACTCTTCTGAAGGATATCTTTGGAGATGGGAGGCTTCTAACTAGCTCTAGGCAGTCTTACCTGAGCTAACTTAAGTATAGTCAGGCTTTCCTGCTTTCTGATGCAGACCAACATGACCAGCAGAGCTCAGGGATCACAACTCACTGATAAGTTTTAGCAGATTGATGCCTGAGAGAAAACTATCCCCTCAGTTGTATTATCCTGGACTTTGAGAGCTGTTTGTTTGGATTTTGGCTTTCTCTGATGCACTGGGTCAGAGAATTAGATGCTTGCCTGGTCACACACAGCATTATGAGTTAGTTTCTTGCCATTGCAGAAGCCTCAGACTACTTTTATGTCCATTTCTCCTATTTCCCAACTATTTGGTTGCCTGAGGAGATGAATGCATGAGTTCAAAGTCACAGAGAGAATCTAAGAAGGATGCAATGACTTGCAATCCACAGCAGGTCAGTTTAGATGATCTAATCGTCCCTTCTGGCCTCAAACTCTATGAAACAGTATGAAAATGATCGAAAAAGGACTTGCCTGTATGACCACTTCTCCTTCAATTGCAGGTAATGATTTTGACATGGTCTCTGAACTCAGCTTTGCAGATGCCAGAAACTTAACAACTTGAGGAAGTTTTGATCTCTGATTCCAGCTTTTATCTGTAGAGGTGGGAGGGAAGGAAGCACTCAGTGCAAAACTGCCAGAAAAGGGCTGCTTGAGTCAGCAACTTTTAGCTCTGCCACTGTGATCATAATTGATTTCAAGTCACAGCTTAACAAGGGTAAAACACCACATCATGACCAAGTGCCACCTAACCTTGAACACTGCAGAAGTTAGGAGGATTGTTGCCTCTGGGTTTCCTAGTACTGGGCTCTTCAGTGGAGGGAAACATAGTATAACAAACCACTTTGGCTTAATAACAACTGTGCAGCAAGAAGGGATTATTAATTGCAATGGATATTACAAATCTGCTAGCTCAACAGAAGATGTAAAAATGAATGAAATAGTAACATAATTGTTCTAGTTTTTCCATTCTGTCATGTTCACTGATGCTATTGCCATGCTGCAGCACTGTGCTTTGAAATCTTCCTGCTCTGCTCCAGGAGGTCTGCTGGGGTAATGTCTCTGGCACAGAAGTCAAAACTCTCTAAATTAATTGTTCCTTTCATCCCATAATTAGAACTATGCTAATTTCCTTCAACATCATTATGATATAAAAGCCACTCCTTCAGCTCCACGTTGCTCTACTATGTTGATGTGGGAGATGGAAATCATAAGAGCATCAGTACAGAGGATGCATCACAGGTAGCAATGAGACTGTCTTACTAGATTGTATCATTTTCTAGGATTTTGAGCAACAAGATTTTCTGATAATTCCACAAATTCCTGCATAATTCCCTCTTTCCTGGTGGGAGCCTAGACCAACCCTTAATAAACCCCAGTGGTGGAAAGTTCTTCCTCAGCTGACCTATGTCACTGGATGCTGTAAGAAATTTCTGCCTAAAGAGAAAGAGAAATAACCAAAGCTGCATGTAGGATATGACTTGAGTCTTAAGTAGTTAATTTCCTGTACTTCATACTAATGTAAAAAGAAATTTAATAGCAGATTTTCAAAGCTCTGGTTCATTTCTGCCCAGGGATGTTATTGTTAGGTGGCCATGTATGTCTTTTGCAATACATGTGGGGTTTTTGTTTGTCCTGAAGTTGAAACGGTTACTTTAAGAAAAGACACACCTTTAATGTAGGAATACTGAAGGTCAAACATAGAGGAGAGTATTCAATTCAGGAAACAAAGCTACCTGTTTAGAAATTAAAGACCAAATATGCTGTAAGGCAAATGACTTTCTGAGACAAAGTGCAATTTATTCTTTACTTATTTTCATATTTCTTTACAGTTGCCAGGAGAATATTTTAATAACCTCTGTAGAGTTTAAAATGATGAAGGTAATTGCTTAAAGTAATTTTAGTGCTATTAAAGATAACAAACCTCTTGTGTGAACTACTTTGCTAAGCAACCATCAGCAGAAAAGGAGTAAAGATCTTTTTACTGCAAATTTGAGTTCTTTTTATAGGTGAGATGAAGTGAGAATATAATTACAATATCTATAAAATAAAAGGTGTGCAGATATTCAAACACCTACCATCTCAATCCTGCATTGACTCATACAGAAAACACATCAGAATTTTAACTAGCTCCATTTCTCCCATTCAGCAGCCTCTATGTGATCTCTGAACCCACCTCTAGGTTGCACTGATAATGTTTAAATTGCAATATTATTCATCACAGCACATTTACAATACCTGAAACCAAATTCCTCCCAAATTACTTGGAAGACACTCAGAGGAACAAGTGAGTATAAATCTTGCATACCTTGCTTTCATTTCTTTTCCTGACCTTCATGATTATGGCTACAAAATAATGTCTTCCTTTTTGGCTCTACTTCATGAAAAATATGTCAGAAAATTTAGTCTTCCAGAAGTCTGTGACTTCAAAAAAGTAAGTCACACAATAGCTTGAGGGCCCCAAGTGAGCCATATTATAACTTGTTTCTCTATGACACTATGTCCTGCTAATGGGTTATGAGAATTTTTGCATTTTTTTGTCTCTTTCAGGCTTTTTAAGGGATGCAAGTGACACAGCCCCAGAATAATCTCACCAATTTTTAACCAGCTAAAAGCCAGACATGTTAAATGGGCATGCAATCTAGAGTATGATCCACACTGCAATACAACAGATGCAACAGATGGTTCTACAGAGGTGCTGATGTCTCCCCATCAGTGAAAAGGATGCTGCTTGCTGTGAACACATTTCCACCAAGATGTTAAATTAAATGTCAAAAGACTGTTTGGCAGACTAATGCACCATCACTTCACCAGGGTGACACAGCACTGTCCAAAATCCTTATTACTTCATGCCTTCATGGCATCCTTGCAAACTATGCCTAAGGCAGGTCAATCCCCAGTAAGTGGTTCTGTTTTCCCACAAGAAATCCTTGTTTAAACAGATCCTGGATCTTGTGAAGTATTGGATTTAAAACCTGATAGAAACTGGAGGTCACTTTTCCCCCTTTCTTTGTTTAATGTATTCTTCAGCTCTGAGAACTGTTGGTCCTAAATCCTGAAGGGACCTTCTAGCGCTACCCTGCTCCAAGGAATATGTGTAACAAGCTGGGTAACAGTTGCCAAAGTAGTTTGAAAAAGGAAAAGAGAAAAAAAAACCCCAGCTTATCTAGAAAACACATCACATTGCTGTAACTGTTAAACCTCTGCTAGCACCTAGGACATGCTTTAGGTAAGTTGTGCTGGCCCAGCCATCCTACAATACTCGTCTTGCCAAACTGAAAGGTTAGGGAAAGTTTCTTCCACTTGTTTTCAACATGAGCCATTTCTCTCTGCTAAGAGACCAGAAGAGCATTTCAAAGCCTGCTGCTCAACTAGCAACATCGATTTTTTAGCCATTAGCTTCTGTGAGCTGAATGCTAACGAGCCTGTGTGATATAAGTAATGATGATGGATGCTTTCCAGGTGCAGGTATGGATAGCCAAGCATTATCTCTTTCCATAGGCTAACTGTAACAGCTCCTACCTACAGGGACCTGCCTTTTGGCACCTATCCATCCATTACTGTGCTATCTTTTCACAGGAGCTCAATGTATGGGGTAACCTCAGTTCACAGAATTAATGCCTAATCACTGTAATTTGGGGAATTCTTCCTTTTTTTATTTACTTTTGACTTAGGAAGAACTATATTCTTGTAGTTTTCCCTCCTGGTTTGCTCTCTTTGAGGCATAATTCCTTTGGGGTTTTTTGGTTGTTTTGGTTTGTGATTTTATTGCTATAAAATTTCATCCCTGAATATTTGCCACATGCACTAGTTTGTTTGGCATAACTTCATCAGATGAAAAATTCTACAAAACTGAAATATTATTACTATGTTTTTCACCCTGCCTTTCCATGCTCAGATCATCTACTCCTCTTTCCAAAAGAACAAAATGCTTGAGGAAACACCTGACAATGGATATATTTGAAATCTACTGCCACAACCCAGTGGAAGTCTGGTTTTTGAGAGTGGGAGTGATGGTGTTTGTGAAGTTTTAGCCACAAGAGGAAGATCTTGTGAAGGAAGCCAAGGCAAGAACTGTGAATTTGGAGATCCCCATGACAATGCCCTACTCTATACCCCATGTACGCACTCTCACTCCCCACTGAAGCAAGATTCTCAGTCTCACTAAATCATTTTCAATAAGTGACCTCTGTTCTCCTGATTCATTTTGGACTGAAATATGTAAGGAGGAGTGTTACACTTTGGGAATAAGGAGATAAACAGCTGTGTTACTGCTCTGTCCCCACCAAGTTACCACCTGTCAGCAGCATCACAATGAACACCCCAGTCCCTCATCTCCAGCTGAGGAGTGAAACATGCAGGATTAAACCATGGTGATTTACAGACATATCAAACTGCACAAAACATGCTTTCCAGGCAAAATGTGTCTACCTCAAAAGCTGACATTCCATAGGCACCAGAGATTTGATTCCATTTCCAAGACATCAGATCCCATTTCATTCCTCTGGACATTTTGGGACAAGTATTCACACCATTTTTATATGGAAATAGGCAAATAATTGGTCAGCTGGACACAGCTAATTCTGATCATGTGATGATCTGAATGCAAAGCTATTTTCAAACACCTCCACACCCCAAATAGCTGTGCTGCTATACACTGCATTTTCACCACTGCAGATAAAATATTCCCCCCCTCTTTTGGCCCTGATACACTCCCTGCTTTCTAGTGACCAATAAAATGTCAAGGATGGAAAAATCAGCAGCACTTCCAGGTTTTTGCCATTCATAATTTACCTTACAAAGGAACAACTGCATGGCCATTTTGAGATGCTTCCTGACTCTAGGAGGTAACTTTACCTAGGGAAAAATGTCAGTAGTAGGGCAGAGGACCAACCCTACCCAAATGGGTCATGTTTCCAAGTTATCTTTTCTTTTTCTTTTTTTATATGTGTATGTGTTCGTGGAGTTTTTTTCCCCTGATATTTTTTTTTATAATTTTCAATTGAAAAAGAGTAACTAAGCAATATAAACAGTGGGTAATAACTCTCTCTTTATAGCCACATGAAGCACTGGTAATTGTCCTCTACTTCCTCTGGAAATAAGACACAGAAACAATAAGGTCTGGAGGTAAGATTGCAAGTACCAATAATTATTATTTCTATCCACTGAGATTTTAGCTTGGACCTGACAGTCACCATTGAGTGATATGCCACTTGAGCAGGCATTCTGGTGTCATTTGCAGGGACATGTGGCTTGATGGGCCTTTTATGAACAATTACACAATGGTGTAATTTACAGCATTAGCCTGGCATACGCAGCGTGTAACAGGATACACACAGCAGTAAGGCACAGCGTGGAGAGAAGGAAATCAGGAAAATACAACACTGTGCAGGCAGACTCCCTATAAAGTCAGCAGCTGAGAAGCTGGGCATGCAAACCACATGAGATCCACTCCGACAGCTGAGGAGGGCTCTCTTCACCTTAGAAGCTCTTTTTAATGCTGACAGCCAAATTAACACTGGGCACTTTTCCTTTGGAAGGCAGAACTTCAGCATTTATGAAACTACATTGAGTTTATCGACATTTAAGTTCTTCAACTCTCTCCATTAAATCTTTCCACCAAAAGCCATAATGATGATGGCTGTCATTATTATTATTTGTCATCACAGTAGCAGCATTTTGTGAGCACCCAGGGGCCCCAGTCAATTATACTGCAATGTTTAGCCCTAACTTGTATTGATCCTTCAGCTCCAACTCTCAAATCAAAAGCCATTTCTGAGATTTTTAGCTTGTGTGAATCAAAGAACTGTGGGCTGCATTAGAGTCACCCCTTTGCAGGGAAGCTGTGATAGGTGGTTTTAAACTTACAGTTCATGGACTGACTTGAGACATCTTCTAGAGTTTATGCTGTCAGACAGGTCACGTACTCTATTTCTCTTAACAGACTCAAATTGAGGAACGCCTGAAGTTGACAGAAGGTCTCACAGTAACATCTACTGCACGTGCTGCCCGTGCACCAGGTCCAGGATATGAAGAAGATGAAAGACCCAGTCAGTCTGGGAACTGACCAGCCCATCTCCTCTGCTGCACCAGGGCTCAGGTAATACCCTCCATGACTGTGGAGTAGGGTGGTTCAAAGTCCTTCTGTCAGAAAGTCTACATTGGGCTCAATGTCCTGGACTGTTGGCACAATTTGTAGGAGGCTGCTGCTAGATAGAAAACAAAGCTGGACCAGAGACAGCCAGCTACAGCTCTCTCACCACTCACGTAGACCAGGGCTTAGGTACTAGAGTAGAAAGTCCTGCCATGGTCCATATGTTGGACTCTTCCCTGCACATTCTCTATGCACAGAAAGTAGGTACCACACTTTGTAGGTACCACAGTCTTTTGAACCCATCTTCATTCTCTGTCTCAAACTGGTGCACAGTCCAGTTCTGTTATTCTGCATTAGATTTCACTGAATTTCTATTGCACATTACTTAGTGAGGACTGCTTCAGACTGGCTGAAGTATTGTCTACATATTCCTCTGTTTTATACACACAAATTTTAAAGCCAAACCCTTGCTTGTACATCACTGCATTTCCATGACACTCTCCATTCACAAATGAGGAAAGCAACTCAGAGCTGTGAAACTGTTTGCCCAAGGCTATAATGGACTACTACAATGCCCAAGTTTCTTGGTTTCTAGTCCCATACTTAAACTGATGGTTCACAAACAGCAGTTACTGAGCATTGAGTACCTCTCTTCCCACCACCAAAAAGAAATGTTGAGGTTGATACTAAAGTATTTTTATTGTTTGGCCCTTTTTCTGCAAGTGGGCCAAGGTAAAAGGAATAGTCTCTGGTCTAGTTGCTTTGAAAACTGTGACATAAACTGTAGGTAGGTGAAATCCCCTTGACACACAGAGAAAAAAAATAATCTGTGTTCTTTTTGTAGCACACTTGACAAGTCTATAATAAGAAATACTTCATTAAAGCAGAAAAGCTCATTGTCTGCAAATGTTTTAAAGCAAAATAAATGAGAATTAAAATTAATTCTTCATTAAGTTTTGATGAAGATTCTGTCCTTGAGCTGTAAATCCATGGCATCCCTCTTCTTGAAACCCACTAGTAATGATGTATATGATGTAGCACAGATAGAATATTTTCTTACATGTCCCACTGTTTCCACACTAATGTCCATGGAGGCCACACACACTACAGACTGTCTTGGAGATTCTTCTGGTCTCTCATGCCACTCTAATGAAATCACTGAGAACTGTGAGTGCAAGTCAGAGTTGAACTGTTTTTACCTCTCCCCAGAATTCCCAGACTGCTAAGTTCAGGAGCCCATGGATGGCCTTGCATGTGCAAGGATGAAACCCAAGTTCCTCATGGCCAGTAAAATAGACATGCACTTCCACATTGAACTTCATTTGTTCATACTTCATTGAACATAGGTATCTTTAGAAGATACCTAAAGATATGTATTCTTGGGATATATTCATTTCCCTTTACTAACCAGAAAGAAACCTGAGACTAGAGACACAGATATTACATAGCTGGAGTCAGATGAGCTGTACTCTACCCCAAAATCCACATGAAGGCTCTTTGGTAAGAACAGTGTTCCTCTATCCTAATTCAAGGTAAGCATCTATGTGTTTCCAGGCAGAGGTAAAGTTATAGTAAAGCCATTGTACAAAGGAATGAAATTATTCTATATCTACAAGAGAGCGATACTGAAATAGGAAAAGTGGTATAAAACTGTTCTGAGAATGAAATGTGGATGAAGAATGCTTCTTCTGAAATGAGGCTTGCCCTGAGTGGCAAAGAGACCTGAGGGGATCTAATGCCTCTTGCTTTGTACCAAGAGACAGAGAAAAGTACTCTGAAGCTGAAGGAAAACACTGACCAAAAAAAAAAAGAAAAATCTGTGTAAAACTGGCCATTAATACATTTAAGCTGGCAATTAGAAACAAGTTCCATTAAGTCAAGTCCCAGTGTGAGATTAAAGAAAAGAGAAAAACCCAACTCTGTAAGACAGAGCTTCACACTGCCTGAGAGGAGGGTATAAGGTGCTGGGTTTTATTACAGACAGCTTGACCCACAAGACCCCTTCCAACCTTGTGCTACAGTGTTCTCCAATCCTGTCACTGCTTTCATCATTACAAGTGAAAATTGAGGGCACTCAGCACTGACCGGTCTGAGATTCCAAGGCAGCAGAGAACTCTAAGACTCAAATTTGCTTTTCTCAATTGCTGAAATTATTGGCTTAACAGAATCCAAGAGAAGCCAGCTGGGCACAGCATCCCCTGGCCCTGTTCGTTTCTTCACAGATGATTTCTCAGAAAACATGTTTTTACAATGGACTCCCAGGAAAGTCCTGGATTCACCATTTTACTTTTTTCACCTGCTCATGCAAACAAGTTTTAGCTGCTAATAACTCAGGCTGCAGTGGCTCCCTTTGGAAGGATTACAATGACAGCAAAAGAGGCTGATGAAAACAGTGACAATTCCCTCTTCCCCCAGCTGATTTGGAGCAGCAAACGTTAACATTAAAATGTACAAATGGCTCTGCATGCAATTTTAATATGATTATCATATGAGAAAAAGACAGACCATCTGTGGAAGCTAGAAGATCTTAATGGGAGATTTAATTGACTTCATTTATCTAAGGGGAGATACATGTGTCTCAGGACCTCCAAACCAGTTAGGTAGAGACCTTTGCTGTGCTAGAATTCATGGTTTGCTCAATGGAGGGTGCAGTCCACCTGAG
The DNA here is from genome assembly GCF_000695815.1 of Acanthisitta chloris. Taxonomy (NCBI): domain Eukaryota; kingdom Metazoa; phylum Chordata; class Aves; order Passeriformes; family Acanthisittidae; genus Acanthisitta; species Acanthisitta chloris. The sequence continues at coordinate 47,421 of NW_008686655.1, read as the reverse complement.
AGATTGTAGCTGTCATATCCCATTCTGAACTGAAAAAAGCAATGTTATAAATCACCTTTATCACCAAGATGATTATTAAGGACAGAAAGTAACATTTTAGCACAAGAAATGGATGAATGACTGTCACAAGACCCAAAGGCCTCAGACCATAAAACAAATAACCGTGATTTAGCAGATCAAAAGTCTTCAAATTATCCAGGGCCATAAGGACCAAATTAAACCCAAACCATTTAGGAAATGGGTTTCATAACATTTCTTGTTATGAGCATCTTGGCGAGTATTCAGGAAGCTCATTAGGAAATAGGAGCAACAAATCCACTTTATTAAGTCAGGAAGATCAGGTTAGTTTGCATTTATGTGTCAGAGGGAAAGTCAGCAACAGAGACAACCATGGTTTCAACTGAGCACAATCCATCCAAGCACAGGTGGCTGCCCAGAAAGGGCTCCAGTCCCTGCACACCCCGTCCTACATGGCTGACTTAGCATCACTTACCTTTTTTGACTTCCTTTTCCTTTTGACTATATCATTGCTGCCAGCAGAAATTGGCAAGGATTTTCTAATGAAACAGTGTTGCAAAATGCCAGTTTGTCCAAATTTGAGCTGTGTCTATGTAAGGGGGATAGAGGTAATTCCCAAGATTAGTTTTTTTCCTGAAAAGTTTTAATCAGTATTCAATTTTCCAATTTGAAATAGTATTTTCTTCCAAAACCTATGTCCCTTATGGTTACCAAAGATCAAGAAAATAAGAGAATGATTGAAATATAAGATTATTTTGTTCCCACAGAGTGACCAAAAAAATCATTATAACTGGCATAAGGTTCTTAGCTTCCTTCTGTCCTCATGTTTATCCCAGAGCTTCCCAGCTGGATACACACAGGTAGCTCCTGATGGCAATAATGACTCGAGCACCCAAACAATGTCAACATGAATAAGCACAGAGCACAATACTTAGTCCTCAATCACTGGTCCCAGTTATTTCATGAGATGCTTCTGCCTACTGACACAGCTCCATAGGAAATGAACCCACTTGCAACGTGATCTGGTGGTGGAAAAAGCAAAAGGCACTCCAACAGTCCAAGAAGAGTCCAGAGGTTCCTACAGTCTCCAGGAAAGTGCTGTAAAAGCCACTTAGGGTAAGAAAGGCACAAACCTCTCCCCTAACTGTTCACAGCTGAAATCACTGTAGCCCAAACACAGAGAGGCAAGGCTGCTTCTCTGCATGTGTCTCAGCTACGTTTTCAGTGCCCAGCACATGGAGCTTCCTCACTTTCTGCAGGAATTTATCATTCTGATAAATGAAGGTGTGATTACCTACAGGCACACTCAGTAGGAGACACAGCTGGTGATGGGTCAGCTCAAGCTCAAAGCAAGGTAACCAGAAAGGTCAGGAACACCTTATTCATTGACCTCATTCATCTAAAAGGAGGTGCAAGACTCTCCTGCCTAGGGACATGTCCCAGTGGGATGTTACTGTGATGCATCAGTCAAAGGGAGAAAGCAGGTGATGATGGGTCCTCCAAGTATGCTTAAGAGGTCCTCTGTACTCTTGCCTACATTTTTACAGTGCATTTAGCATTTGTTATACCAGGACTTCCTTGTAAAAACAAAAAAAGTAAAAAAAAATTTCTCACATTTAAGAATATCTGTAAATATTAATGTACAGACATACACATATTATCTCAAACAGCACAGCTGTTCTCTAACAGCTTGCTTCAGCACCAGTTACCAAAGTTCATTCTCTTACCTTACAAAAAAAACAGAGAAATTTTGTAATCACTGATGACCTTTTTAGAGTGCTCCTTTCCAAAGCCATTGAGATGACAAGGTGAGATGTTCTCCACTAGGACTGCTACAATACATCCTGAGCCATGAAAGCTATAGAGGTGAAACAGCAACACAAAGGAGGCTTATACACCACTTTAATTCTTCAAATACTCTTGAAAAAGCAGCAGCTTGGGAAGGCACAGATTTGCTCTTCAGTGCAGAGCGAGTCATCTCAGTGCAGATGAAAGGAGGGAAGAGGACAGTACACTGATAATCTTAGAGTATTTAATCCAGACTATATCCAGGCAGATGTGTTTTCTGAACCCACATAGGACTGAACTCTTTATAGCTACTTTTACACTGAGCAGCAGCTGTATTGTTTCGTGCCCAGAGGAGGGCAACAAAGCTGGGGCAGGATCTGAAGCCCGAGACTGATAAGGAGCTGAGAGTGGTTAGCCTGGAGAAAAGGAAGCTCAGGGGGGACCATATCACTCTCTACAACTCCTGAAAGGGAGCTGTAACCAGGTGGGTTGTCAGTTTCTTCTCACAGATAACAAGTAACAGAACAAGAGGAAATTGCCTCAAGTTGTACCAGGGGAGGTTTAGATTGGACATTGGGAAAAATATCTTCACTGAAAGGGTTGTCAGGCACTGAAACAGGCTGCCTGGGGCAGTGGTGGAGTCACCATCCCTGAAAGTGTTCAACAGATGTGTAGATGTGGCATTTGGCGTCATGGTTTAGTGGTGAACACAATGGTGTTGGGTTAATGGTTGGACTCGATGATCTTAGAGTCTTTTCCAACCTTAATGATTCTATGATTTTGGGTGAGGCCTTCAACACAGTCTCTGGTGACCCAGGCTGGGGACTCCCTGAGTGGACTGTGTCACCCTTCCAAGGTAAACAAACAGTGTAGTATGTGTAAGAGGAGGACAAGGCATTTTCTCTCCCCAGCATGAAGGGGACACAGCTGAGATGCACAAGAGGCAGGACCCTGGAAAACTTTGTTCTGACACCATACACTTTGCCTGGACACCTGGAAATCAAACTTCAAATCCAGCATCACACCTCAGTGCAGCACAGAAGATTTAAGCATTTAATCACAAACATTCTTCTGCACCCAAATACCACTATGAAATCATCTTTAAACAATGCAGTATCCGATGCTCGCACACCGTGAGCCCTGCCATGCAGGGCTGCAGCAGGGAGGGGCTGTCCTGCTCTCAATTTATATGCTTCCTATCAGTCTGGATTTCTGAAAAACGCTCAGAAATAGCTTCTGGTACCCTGGTGGAAGTTTTTCTGTGTAATACACTACCCTCTGCTGCTCATACCTGCTAATTACAATGCAGTGTTGAAATTCCGGAGATTCTGAGCTGTATAGGAGAGACCTGGTGTTTGGGGTTAATCCTGACATTAAACTCAAAGGGTGTGAGTTACTAATTGCTGCAACCTAAAGGAAGTTGTGGCTTGTCTGTTCATGATAACTGGATTTATTTAGAAGGCATATTTGGATTCTATCTGAACTTTGAGGGTTTTTTTTCCCTTCATCTGCACTGAACCAAATTTGTTATGCACAGAAATAAAGGCCAAAGACTTTCTGCAACAGAGTTTACTTGGATGGTAATGAAACCACAAACAGCAATACTTGCAAAATGTGTTTCCAAAGTGGATGTTCTGTCAGTCCATCTCTTCGTCTGCGGCATGGGACATGAAGCTCATCACATCAGCTTCCCAAAATGCAGCTTTATTCCAGCAAATAGAAAAGTGATGTTGATTTAAGGACCTCTGGCAATTGACAGTTCTGAATCACACTCTCATTTACTTGATTTAATTTGTCCATGAAAAGGCACACAGACTCATTTATCCCAGGTCCCTTCCTGCTCCCTCTCAATGCCCAGCACAGTTTGGGCAGGCTGGAAGCTCTGCTGCCTACACCCTCACACCAGGATGAGGGCAAAGGAAAGAGAAAAGTGGGATCATCGCTCTTTCTCAGGGATGAGGGAGAACTTGCTTACACATCTCCTCTGTGTTAGGACCTGCAGAGCATTCCACATCAGCTGCTCTCACCTAAAAATGATCTAGTCAGAGTAGCTGTAAGCAAATGGATCATTCTGTGGAAATTAATTGCTGAAATTGCTTCTCCGTCTTCCCTAATGCTGTCACTAAACCAAATGGCACCAAATCCTCCTGCCTCCCAGGAATCATCCACAAGCTTCTGGCAGAGATAGAGATAGTAAGGAGCAAAAATAAACCCCAAAGCTGAGTCTAGTCTACCTGCAGTCTACCTGCAAGCTCAGACTGACAATACAGAGGATGAAATCAACTTGTCAACATCTTTTGACTGCCAAGTCCCTCTGAAGTCATTGCTCTCAACTACACTAGAACAGATCATACAAAGAGACTGAGGGAACTTGCTTGGTTCAATACAATTCTTTAGCAGATGTTTCTGGTTTTCAGACCCATAAAACCACAATGACCTTCTTTCTTACTGCTTTACCTCCCACTGCAGGCCCAGAACATATTCCCAATGAAGCATTTTACAGGCATCTCTTTATTGGAAGGAGAAAGGTAAGTCTTGTTGAGCTGAACAGCTGTCAGAAGATGAGACATATACCTCTGCTCCTGTAATGATTCTCAAAACTTCCCCTAGAAGCAGAGCAGAGCTGACCCAGAAGAAGGAGCTGAAGGAAGAAAACTTTCAGCTCAGCTCATTCAGCAATACCATCTCTCCAATTTCAATGCCTCTTGGCTATTGCAGCCACTCTTAGTCAGACCTATTTCTGAAAAGCTTCAGTGACATGTGATTAACTTAATACTCTGGGCAGAGTCCCCTTAAAGGCTAATGTGCTTTAAATGCACAGGCAGCAGAAATTTATTCTGTTTGCAAAGCCATGTACATGCATAAGTCTTTGTTGATTCAGGACCATGTTCACAAGAATAAAAGCAACTGAACCACTGTACTTTGTGTGACTCTGCTCAGAAGAATTTGTGAGGTATTTTCTTCTAAATGTCTTGAATTGGCTGTAATCAACTTTCACTCCATCCAACTGTTTCATCCTGATTTCTGCATAACAGCCCAACACCTTGTATATAATAATGTGAATAGAAACAAACTGTAAAGTTCCTGGTGAGGTGAGTGTCTGGTATGTATTACTCGTGGGAATTGATTTCTTCTTAGTGTGATATTGACCATTTTATGAGGATTTTTTTGTTGCAAAAGGTAGGAAAAAGTTGATGTCTAATTGTTTATAGTGTCGTTCCTTTACATAACTATCTCTTCCTCTTACAACATACAATAGCCTAATGCATGTAACAAAGCAGGCAAAAATATTTCTTTTAATTGAATGAACAGGAAGAAGATGAATCAACCCGCCAGCCCTCAAATGGAAGACAGGAGATATTTGTCGTGACAAGGATAAAAAGTATGCAGCCTACAACTGAAATAGGTCATTAAAAGGCTTAAAATGCAACAGGCCATAGTGCAAGATGAGGGTGGAGGCTCTCTGGTGGGTTGGACCCCTAGGGCAGTATGATTCTATGTGGATTTACCCAGGGATATTCAAAGAAGTCCTCACATTGCCTTCTTTCTTCCCTTTTGGAGACCAGGAATAAGTTGTCACCTCTAGCTGGACACTTCTTATGCCTCTTAGGTATCACTCAAAGTCAATTTTTGGTTTAAAATTTAATGGTAAGACACAGGCACACAGCAAGCAAGCTTCCTTAGGAAGTCAGGCTAAACATTCAATTAACTCTGCCTTGGAACTTCTGTAACTTATTAGCTTTGCCTCTGCAGGTGCTGAAGACAAAAAATTCCCAACATTGAACCCCGAGTCAGATACTGAAAAGCAGCCAAGCTCCTAAGGCTGGGGCACTGGAAATAATCTGTTTGCCTGCCAAAACCAGAAGAAAGTTAGCAAGCAATTTAAGTTTCAAGGAAAGCTGTTTTCATGTGTGTTGTTCATTTATTTGTCTTTGCTAGATAGGTTTTGCTTCCTTTCGGTCCTTAACTTTTAACTGTACAAGGCTGCCAGGGAGGAGAATGATGTGGTGTGGGGAGGAATTGGAAGGAGTCTCAGACAATATAAAAGTGCTTGTATTAGAGGCAGAGACAGAGAGGCTGAATCAGGTCTATCCTGCTAGATCACAACAGCCATGCACTGGATTAAGACAACACTATAAAAAGTCATCAGCCCACCTAATCCAGGGACAAACCACAACATAAATCAGGCTGCTCAAGTTCACTCATGATGTTGCCTTGATTGTGCCTTGTGGTTGCACTGCTTGAGAAGAAATTCAGATTTAGCTGTGCCAGCTCTGCCATCCTCGGCTATTGAGCAACAGGTTCCTATGCTAGAAAATCCATCTGTAAAAGGAAAGACATGGTGCCAGCTCTCAGCAGACCACCCTGCAAAGGGCCAATGAATCAGCCTGTGATAGCAATGGTTGCCCTTCTAATAGCCCTCTGTTTAAGGAAAAAACTCAAAGTGTTGGATCATCGGCTCTAAGACACAGAGCTCACTTGCTGGACACACACACTCTGTCATCAGGCCAAGTAACTATTGAAAAGTTATAATTTTTGCAAATCAGTTGCTATCCATGGAAATTTGTTACCTTGGTTTGTGGATTTTGTTGTTGTTGTTGCTGTTTTGGGCTTTTTTCCCCCAGAGAAGTTAATTCTAGCTGGGATGGGATTTCTTAAAAATTCACAGTTCTTTGCAGGTGTGCAATCTGTGAACATGTCATTGTGCTTCAATATTAGTACATTCCTTTGTAACATCTCTAATTAATATTAAATGTTTGGGTGTTGTTTATTTACAGAGCTCAGGAGAATGATGACAGACCCATTTAACTGTAAAACCACCAGTCAGCAAGTATATTTTTCATAATTAAAAGCCTTTTCCCAATTCAAACACCTGTTTCTCATCCTTTAATTTGTATCTACACACCAAACAGAAGTACAGCACTAGGCAATGACCTCTTCATTGGTCCTTGTGTGAAAGCATTACCGCAGCTCAGAGGTCACCTTGGAGAAATAAGCCCCAACACAGGTCATATGTCATGGAGGGAGAAACAGATGATCTGCAAGATCTGGTGGCAGCAAAAAGTCACTGCAGTGAGAGTTTAAGAAGTCCCTTAAACTGGTTCTTCATGCTCTGTTAAGATATCTGTTGAGCATGAAGCCACATGCACACCAATGAGAGCAACTTTCCAGCAAGATTCCACGGACAAGCAGCAGTTCCCAGATCTTGATCCAGGTTCTGATGTTTTGTACATTTACATAGTTACATCTCCAGCCAAACTATTTTGGGAGAAAAGCTTTCCCTTGCTGCAGTACTAACTGCAACATCCTTATCCACACTGATTACCCTCTTTGTGTTCCTTCATCCCTTACTGCATCTCTCCAGTGACAACTTCAGAGGATGACTTAAACTTAAAGGGACTGCCATAATCTTTGCCCACAGGGAACAGAGTTGATGATTTCTCAAAATACTTGAGCAGTAGCTGTAAAGTTATCACAACTTCAATACACTCTATGGGTATAAAGCTTTAGACACTGACTTCATAGACACATATGCATATTAGTTTCAGATTTTCTATGCATTAAATTAGGCTATTTAGATCTCAAAGTAGAATCACCATAGCCACTGAAAAGTACCTGAGCACTGATACCTAACAGGGAATTTGCAAATTCTCTTGTAGCTAAAATCTTGGACAAGTCTGCAGGAGCTGTCCAGAATTTTCCACATATAAGGATCACTGCCTTGAAGCTTTACCCTTTCATACAACAGCTTTTGCCATCACTCTTCACTGTGGTCAGCAGCTACCACATGAGCCATGCTGCCCTAGCCCACACTCTGTAATCCACGTGGCTGAGATTAGATTTGCCAATACCATCCATATTTCTATCATGCGGAAATCAGAATTATTATAAACAAATTAGAACTTCTCAAGGTGTAAAGGCTGTTTCTCATTCCTGTTTACAAGGTGAAAATAGGCAAGACTCAGCAAATGGAAAGAGTTATTTAAACTAAAGGTGAAAAGGTCAAGTCATATACATTGCTTCATGTACAAATTTGTACTGGAAATGAGACATGACTAGACAACAAAGCACCTATTTAGTAGAGCCAGTGGAGGAAAAATAAATCAGGTTGATTTTAGACCTTAGGGATTTCTGATGGAATTAACTGGTTCAGATGGCTATGAAAGCAGAGAACTAAGTTCATAGTTTGGGAAATCCCTTCCCATACCACATGCCCACAGGTAGGTACAGCATTCAAGCACTTTCCATGAGTAGGTTGCTACAGCATGTTTAAAACATCTCTGCTCCTGCCCAGCACCCTTGCAGACACTGGTCTCTTTACTGCAAGATCACAGAACCATAGAATGGTTTGGGTAGGAAAGAACCTTAAAGACCAGCTAGTTCTGATCCCCCTGCCATGGGTAGGGACAAGTCCCACTAGAGCAGATTACTTAGTGCCCCATCCATCCTGTCCCTGAACACTCCCAGGAATGGAGCATCTGCAACTTCTCTGGGCAACCTGTGCCAGTGCCTCACCAACCTCACAGTAAAGAATTTCTTCAAATCTAATCTATCCCTACTCTCTTTCAGTTTAAAGCCATTCCTCCTTGTCTTATCACTGCATGCTCTTGAAAAAAGTTCCTCTCCAGCTGTCTTTTAGACCCTTTAGGTACTGGGAGGTACTAGAAGGTTTTCTTGGAGCCTTCTTTTCTCCAGGCTAAACAAACCCAGCTCTCTCAGCCTGTCTCCATAGCAGATGTGCTCCAGCCATCTGAGCATCTTCATGGCCTCCTCTGGATTTCCTCCATCAGGTCCACATCTTTGTTATGTTTGGGGACCCAAAACTGGGTGCAGTACTGCATGTAAGGGCTCACAAGAGTGGAGTTAAGGAGGAGAATCACCTCCCTTGGTGCAGACCAGAATCACCTCACCCTTTTGGTGCAGAGCAGGACATGGTTGGTTTTTTGTGCTGTGAGTGCATATTGCTGGGTCATATTCAGTTTTTCATCCACCAACACCCTCAGGTCCTTCTCCCCAGGGCTAGTTTCTATTCTGTGTGGGACAGGTAGACAACATCAGTTGCTCTTCCCTCATCTACCAAAGACATAACCCCCTTGTAGAAGGTCAACCAATTTGTGGGGCATGATTTGCCCTCAGTAAGGCCATGTTGGCTGTCACCAAGGATGGGATAAATGCTCTCTCTGCAGCTATGGCCACTGCATTAAAAGACCAATTAGGTCATTAAGCGTGCCTAGGGGTCAATGCAAGATTCTTTCTAACATTTATTTTCCAGTTTTGTGCAGGCTAATTTTAATGACTTCTCCTCTACCGAGCTTGGCTGGGTGGTAAAAACCACCTTGAAATGATGGGGGTAACAACATTTCTGCCAAGGGAAGCTACTGTTTGTGAAATTTTTTTCCCGACTCCTTCAGATTTTACATTTTTCAGAATCTGGAAACAGCTGAAGTGCTGTTGTTAGCAGTAAGCAGCCAAAGAAAAGGAGAAAAAATTAAGCCATTCTTCTAACCATATGTCTGTTCCCCAGGTCTGTCTAGAGAGTGCAATTACCAATAGATAATCACTCAATTTAGAAATGCTAGACCCTGTAGGCAGCTTTCATGTCTGAACACAAGGGATGTGCAGTATTAAGTAGTTACTCTGCCTCAAGAGATAATTCTCAGTAACACTTAGTGGGTCAGAAATCATGACTGCAATCGAATTCAGGTTTTACATCTTGGTCCAATAAAAATATATCAGGTGCAATTTAGAAACGGAATAAGAAAGTGGCATACAAGTAAACATAAAACAGGAATTTTCCCTTCACGTTTCCATGCCCATCTTTTTTAATGTTTGCTCTGCACTAGAGAAACAGGAGGACAAGACTTCCAGCCTCTTTGCCACATTGAATTTGTTGCAAGGTGGGTCTTCCTCCCAGCTCAACCACCTGACAAGCTCCATGGGCAGAGGAGAGGGAGAAAGAAGTTCTAGCTCCTACCTTAGAAGCTTTTCCTATCCAGAGATGTGCCCTCCATCTTTCCAGGTGCCTACTTTCTCTCCTCCCCTTCCTGCCCCTTGGACGGAGTTCCTGCAGGTGGAATGGAGCTATAGACACACTTTGCTGGGAAGCCCTGGCAGCAGACGCAGAGGGAAGGAAAGACCCAAGGCTGAGCCCAAGAAGCTCATTACACAGATGACTTTCCTGTTGAGACATGCCAGCTGGGGAGGCCAGAGAGCTGGTTCCAGTTTCCGGTCTGCTAAGACAGAGCAGAGTGTGACCAAGAGCATATCATCTGTTTCATGTCCCATTGCTGTGTGCCTTTATATCACGGGACTTCGAAGCAGAGCCAACATCAGCCCGGGGTGTCTGAGCCTTGGCCACTGCAAGGAGATCTTGCCATCAATTTATATCTTTAAGCCTCACTGCAACACAAGCTCAGTAATCCTCTCTTGGCTATAAGAACAAGCAGGATAGATTTTTCCAAAGTGCTGAAATACATTTCTGCAAACCAACTCAATTTCTTAAGAAAGAAAGCACATAACTGCACGGAAGAGCAGTTTCCCTTGCCCCCATTCAGGCAGCTTTGCTTGTGCTCTTGATAGTTCTCTAACAATGACCCTGACTAATGCACAAAGTACTCAGTGACCAGAGAGCAAGGCACCAGGTTACAAAACTAAAACCCCAAATATCATTTTTGAGAGGTAACACTGCCAACCCAGATCCATCGTTACTGCTGCTTCCGAAAATGGAAGTGGGCTGGCTACAAGGAGCAGGGAGAGGGCAAGGGCCTGCTCCACCAAAACCATTAAACAGTAATCCTCACTCCGTCTCCCACCAAGACCCCTGTGAAGTTCAGATTAAACTGTTTAGGCTTAGAAAGCAAAGGCAGAGTTGGGTAAAGCTTGAGAATACCAAGGACCACTCCTGGGACAATCCCACCTTGATCTTATAGACATCCAATTTGTTTTGCTCCAGATAATCCCACTGAAGCACTCCACTGGCATCATGTCACTGATACCTGTATAATTTCAGCATCATTTCACAACCCCACAGCTGCTATCACTGGTCCTGCAGCACCAGGAGTGCTCTGGCCAGAGTTAGGAGATTGCTTGCCCATTTCTCCTGCTCTGTGCACTCCATTTTCTTTCAAAATCCAAGATAGATGGATAAATTTGAACGCTGATGTATTAAAATAGATCTAAAGATAGGTGTGTTGCCCACCTGGAAAGGCTTTCCTTTGAGGAGTTTTATTAGAAGTCCATACAAGCAGGAAGCTGTGAGATCAGCAATATGCAAATGACTTATCTACAACAAATGTTATTTGGGCTTCTCTTGATAAGGCAACACAGTAAAAAGCCTTGAGATGTGTTTATGAGTTAAGTCTGGAATAAATTTTTACCCTGGAAAGTATTTGACATCTTCAATTCTTAGTTTGTTCATAAGACAACCTGTTTCAACTTGACATTGTTAGAAATCAATGTGCAAGGTTAAATATGACATTATAACTCAATGTTTTTGTGCCATAAATGTGACTGCAGTTATGCTAAATCAATAGAATACGGTAGCCCGAATTTACTGCTGAGTCACAGCATAAACAGTTAATTCATGGATATTGCTTTACCTGGTTTAGAGGTAAAAGGTTTGTTAAGAACAACACTCTGGAGCTGTTCCCCAAGGTTGCATTGCAACGGCTGTCATTCATCTTCCATCCAGCCTGCCAGGCTTTTGAGCATGTTGAAAGAGACACTGATTTTAGCAATAAAAATAGGTAGCTCAAATTCTGCTTGTTTTGTTGCTGTGCAAGCACAACACCCCTAAAATAATTTCATGTGTTTCAAAACCATCAGCTTGACAAACATGTCTTTAACTTCATGAATGAAATGGAACTGATTTGCTTCTCAAAAAATCAGCTCACTTTATTTTTGAACTTTTTATTACTGTTTGCACAAAAGTCATTCATATTAATTAGCATTAATATACATGCAACTGGTTTTGCAAGCTCTGTGCCTTAGGTCTACTGCTGCTTTCTCTCTTGTCGCTCGGTAAAAATACTTCCCATAGGACCCTATGTCTTTGGAAACCATCTCCCATATGAGTTACTGTGTTAGGAAAGATGAGAAGAAAGTCTTTTTTCATCAGAAAGGGACTTGGGAGTGCTGGTGGACAGCAGCTCAGTATGAGCCAACAGTGGCTAAGGAGACCAATGGCATCTTGGCTTGTATCAAGAATAGTGTGGCCAGCAGGACTAGGGAAGTGATCATCCCCCTGTACTTGGCATTGGTGAGACCACACCTCAAGTGCTGTGTTCAGTTTTGGGCTCCTCACTTTAAAAAGACACTGAGGCACTGGGGCAAGCCCAGTAGAGGGCAATGAGGCTCATAAAAGGTCTAGAACTCATGTCCTATGAGGAATGACTGAGGGAATTGAGTTTGGTTAGCCTTGAGAAGAGGGTCAGGGGTGACTTCATGGCTCTATAGCACTACCTGAAAGGGGTTGTAGGGAGGTGGGGGATGGTCTCTTCTGCCATACCTGCAGTGAGAGGACTAGAGGGAATGACCATGAACTGAGACAGGGCAGATCAGATTAGATGTTAGGAAAAATTTTTCACTGTTAGGGTGATCATGCACTGGAACGGGTTGCCCAGGCAGGTGGTGGAGTCACCAAGAAGCATTTCATTTAAGAGGCTTCTGGATCTGGCACTGGAAGACATGGTTTAGGGTTTAGGGGTAACAGCAGAGTAACAGGGTAATGGTTGGACTTTATGGTCTTAGAGGTCTCTTCCAACTCTGATAATTCTATGAGAAGAAGCAGACAGTCAGACACCATGTTAGCTTGCCAACACCATGAATAAGTATGATAGAAATCTTATCTTAAAGGGGCTTTTTTTTTAATCAAAGCTGATTTGAAACAACTCAAATGAGTTACACATGAAAAAAAGACCCCACCCTATCTTTTCACAATTACCATCTCTGTGCCTTTTTTGGAAGGTTTTCCAGGTTGCTTGTGCATATCAGTGAGATTTGTATGCACTTTTATGTTAAAAGAGAAGTGGGTTTGTGCTTATCTCGTGGTGTCCATTAAAATCTTGCTTTGGGCTTTTGTGAAGGTCTTTCCATGATAATTCTTCTGGAATGGTTGAGAAAATCTATCTCTGCAATCAACTTTGTGTGAAAGATTATGTGACTTCACTGGTATGTGAAGTAAGGATAACTTATGCATCAGTTTGTTCCTTCTGGAAAACAAGTTTTTGTTGAAAGTAATTTACATTCTACAACACGATCTTTTTTTGTAGTCACCTTTAAATCTTTTTGCAGCAGGAAATTTTCAAATAAAACAAATATTTGAATCTGTTTTGCTTTTCAAAGAACAGATTGCCAAGTGAAAACAGAAGTGGAATGGAAACAAAATTTTTTAACTTAAATTAAAAGTGCAGGTACTTGTTCTTTTACTTTATTATTCCTTAGAAGGTTAGAAAATAAATAGTTCTATAATAAAATGAATTAAAACAGCATCAGTAGGATTTCTGACATGTTCCTTTAAAAGAAAAATGAAATATAGTTGTGTACGGAGAGCTGCATTTATAGATTTTGTTGTTGTTATGGTCATTTATTTTGAGAGCGAGGAGGGTTATTTGTATGGTTATGGCTTCTTACCAGGATTATGGTTGCCTGTAAGATGGTATTGCTCCATCATACAGGGCTCTGAGTTACTTCAATAGGTTTTGATATAACTTTGAATTTCATAGGAGGGAGCAGGGGAAAGGCAAATAGAAAACTTCAGCTGACTTTTTTTTCCCCTTTCAGCCCTCAGCTCCTGTTCACACATGTTTATAGCCACTTCCAAGGATGATAACTTCTTTGAAAGGGTTGCAATTTGAACATTTTTATACACCCCAGGTGTATTGCATCTATATAACTCTTATTACCATATAACTCTTTCTAACTATAAAACTCCTTTAGGGAACATAATATTGTTTGCATTAACTCAGGAGCTCAGAGCCAGTCGGCAGGATATGGGGCACCTCATGCAGGGCATTGCATATGTCCACATCCTTTATTCCAAGATGAAACAGGCCCAGGAGCCCTTTTATTCCTCATAATGGCCAAATAGATTATAAAAACATTTCTTCACAGGAGTGGCTCTGGAGATAAGAAATGTTTATCAGGATTCAACAGGAGTGAATTTAATTTCTGTAAGTGCTATCTCTAACTTTGCTATTGTGCACCTGATGCCTTCCCACACTTGGCTTTGAAGGAAATAGCACAACACCATTACTGGCAATGGAAAACCAATAGCAGGAGATGAGAGACTGAAAGTTCTTTGCTTAGATGAATATTTATATCTGCATTGTGAGCATCTATTTTCTTGGATTACACTGAAAGATATGATAACAACACTGAAGGAAATTACTTTATGAATTGAATACTCACATATTTTCTGTAGTGATTTCATTCATCTAGGTTTGGTGGCATTTAATGTGGAGAGTAAGCTCTGTTCTACCACTGTTCTTAATGCAGCAAATAATCATCATTATTGTTATTGTAATTAATTGCCAATTTCCTCAAAAAAAAATCTTCCGGAAAAACAACCAGGGGAAAGATACAATAACAATAGAAATATAGGGACATTTAGGAATTGGTTAAGCTGTCAAACTCTCTTTTGCTAAGGACTTCCTACAGCTAAAATATGTCTCATTCTGTTCAGCACCAAAGGGATGAGATCACATTCAAATTAGAAACTTCAAAGTGCACATAGTGAGACAGCCTGTCTCAATTGCCTTGAAAACCTCTTAAAGCTGCTCTGGTAGGGAAGAGAGGACTTGGTTGCAGTGAAACAAAAGCTGATTTCATAAGCACTGGACAGATTTTGGTGGGTCTATCCAGGTCCTGAACTGTTTAATGGGAAGCAAAATGCAGATACTTGATCTGAGGTATAGAAGATGAAAAGACCCACAGGCACAATTTAACAACCTAAACTGGTACCTTGGGACATCTGAGATGCATTGGGGCATCAGACAGCCTCCTGGAGTGGGCACAAACCACACAGGACCTATGGGACCTCTGTACCCTTCTGTCTAGCAGTACATTTGGGACATCTCAGATAGCACCTGGTCTCTCCTTTAAAGTCACTGGACCCTCCAGAGAGATTTCCTTGATTAATATTTTCTCAATCCATGCCACAGCCAGACCCATCTCTCTCCTATGGAGGTGGGTCTAGAAAACAGAAATACCTTTTACCATAGTCAAAGTTTGGTTCTCTCAATGTTTTAAATTGCATTTTAACTGTATGCCATACACAGACTCCTTCTGGTAACCTGAGGTCTCCTGGAGCTCGACCATGGCATCCTACCATGACCCATCTCTGCCCTGAGAAGTCAAAAAAGGCACTTTCCCTCACCTGTTCAGGGCTGTCCATGCTCTCTCCTACACCTCCTTTGCTGCCCATCAGCACATAAGCTGTAAGTATTTAAATGATACCAACAGTTAGTAAATTTGTTAGTTTTCAGCAATGCATTCCTCACAGCCCATATTATTTCCTCTATAAACTGTGGATCAGCCTTCAGTGTTATTTCATTTTGATTCTAAAGCCTATTGACTAATTACAGTTTCCACAGATTTTGCCCTAACTCTCTAGTTAGAAAAAGTCAGTATCTGTAATCCCCATGCTCAGCACAAATAAATAACACAGCACAGAGCATTAACAAAGGTCAAGTCATCTCCCATATTGGTCCCTGTTGTTTTTATTACTACACAAACACAGGAAATTATATCAGTTAGAAAGAAACTCTTTAAAAAAATTATGCTGAGAGTTGTCTTGAAAGAGATCTCTGGTCCACAAACAGTCTCAAAATTCAGTGAAATCAATGGGTTTTCTAAATGATCACCTCTTAATATAAAAAAACAATTAAGCTCCTTTTCCCCTAAAAACACTATGGAACTGGGGTTATGTTTAACCTGTTCCATCTCATGATGGAGCAGGAAACAGAAGCAGCACAAGGAGCAAACACCCGAAGTAGGTGGTCTCACCACGAAGAAAAGAAACAAGTCTTGAAAGAAGGAGACACAGTGCCACAAGGAAGTGATTTTGAGCTTAAGACACGATGAAGCAGAAGGAATGATCTCTGATTATTATCTGGTTGATAGCAGGTCAGGTTGGGCAACCAAAATAATATACCAGAGAGAAGTCAGGGGGAGGGTCTGGGTCCCCCAAAGGCTGCACTGAGCTCACCATAAAACTGCCATGTGTCTCTGTGTTTTCATATATGTGTAAACCACTGGTCATCACTTCAGCACCTGGGAGAGGTGTCACTGCCCAGGACAAGTTTCCCTGTGCTAATGTCTCTTCTTTCTCCCCTGGTGCTTCAGGAAGCGACCAGTCCCATCACTCTCACTATCTTGACTGTTAGGGGAGTTTGCAGATTTTGTCTCTTTGGGGTTCTTTTTTTGAATGTTAAAGGTTGGAAAGAACCTTAAAGATCATCTAGTCCCAGTCCTCTCTGCCATGGGCAGGGACACCTCCCCATCAGACCAGGTTGCCCAAGGCCTTATCCAATCGGGCTTTGAACACGGCCAGGGTTGGAGCATCCACAATCTCCCTGGGCAACATGTTCCAATGTCTTATCACCCTCACAGTAAATAATTTCTTTCTAATATCTAACTTAAATTTTCCTTCTTTCAATTTATACCCATTACTCCTTGTCTATCTTTACAGTTCCTCAGGAATTGCAGTGGCTCCCAGGTCACCATGGAAATCTCCCTTTTCCCTCCCAGTTTCAGCCATGACCTTCCTCAGCTGGCTCTTTTCTCACCTCAGTCAGTGTGTGCTTTAAGATATGATCATATTTTAGACATGTTTGTGGAGAGACTGAATTATCACTACTTCTGCTACAGGAGCATGCAGACACACTGCAGTATTTACAGCCCCATTTCTCGATGCACCACTCAGATGGGTCTGAGGAGAGAGTTTCTTTCCTGAGCTGGGTATAGATGAAGTAGGGGGGAAAAAAGCAAAAAAAAAGAAAACCCAGGAAATTTATTATAGTTACTCAGCAGCAAAGTAAGGAAAAAAAATGTCAGTCTCAAGCTTGGTGTTCTGCCCAGACCATTTTACCATTCCTGCCTTTCAATACGTTAAACTTTCCCTTTCACTGGCATTTTGTTGAAACAAACTTTATGGTCCATAGCACCAATGGTACTATAAATATGACAATTAGTCACAGTCAGCCTCCAAGTTTCCACTGAGTTCAAGCATTTAAGTCACAATTAGCAGACACAATATTTCAGGATCTCAGCTTAGTCAAAACATTGCAACACTGAACCAAATTTGATCTATGACATTGGCAGAGATGCAAGCAACTCATTATTGTACAGCTGTATTCATCATCATTTATCTGGTCTCTATCAAACTCTGCTGTGTTCACCAGGCTGTGACATAAAGGACTATAAGTGATCCTTGAATCTGCAGTGATGATGGTTCAAGCCTAGTTTTGCCCAGCAAATTTTACTGTCCTGTTTCACACAGATACAGCCAGTAAAGTTCCTACGAATAAGCACTTTAGGACCAAAATGATCAATTTTTGCTGTAACAGACTCCAGTAGTGCCAGACCAGCTGTACATTCAGCTCCCAAAGATGCTGCCAAAACAACAGCAACCAGCTCTAGAGCAAGGAGGGACTCACCCACAGCTTTCTTACAGCGGAGACATTGCTCTGCTATTTACACCATTCCTCACTAGCAGAGCAAACAGCCACTAAAGGCCATAAAAAGAGGAGGAAAAAGTACCTTTAACTCTCAGGTAGAACTCTTTCTCCTCTTACCTCAGACCCTGAAAGACTGATGTAGTATTTCAGAGAGAGGCTGTTAGAGGACAGAGAGGATATTTGGAAGATGTCACTGGGGGATAGAGTAACTGTTGAGAGCTCAGATTCTTCAATCAGCTGACCAGTCAACCAGAGGTCCTTCAGGACCAGCTTCAGGTGCAGCTGAAAGACTGGCACAGATGAAGCAGATGGGAACTAAAACGTCCCATTGAAATGCACATTCTGCTTGAGCTGCAATTGCACCTGTCTCCAGTAACACAGAGGTAATGGTGTCCTCATGTCTGAGCTACCCACTCCTCCTGAGTCCTCCTAATTGTACCTCGCAGCTGCCTGAGACGTGAAACTTCCTTTCTCATCCCCTTCTCCAGGCTTTATTCAATATCCCCACCAACTCCACATGCATTCAGATCAAGTCATCAGAGAGGAACAAAGCAATCTGACAGATCTTGCTATAGCACTGGTGTCACCATGTCTCTCTTAGCCCACAGTAACACTGGACTCTTCCAGCCTGAAAGATACTACTGGAACCTATAGATGTTACACACTTGGCATTGACACCTACAAAAAAAAGAGAACTGTAAACTGACTATACTCACGAAAGTGCAACTCAGGAAAAAAAGTATTTCCTCTCTCCCTCAAAAAAAAAAAAAAGCCCCAAACAAACAACTAATGGTTGAAAGGAGAGAAACAGGCAAAAAATAATATGACTGGTTCATTTCCTGTTCATTGATGAACAACAGAGCAGAAGAAGAATAATAATTTATCCCAAAGCATCCATAAGAGTGTGCCCAGTGAGACTGAAGTGTTGCTTACAAATAAGCTGCACATGAAGGCACGTGACTGCACTGCACAGAGCAAATCCTGTGGAGCAAATTTATTCACTTTGTCTTCCTGTCCTCATGAGCCTCCACACACCTGCTGAGCCTTCCCACTCCTAAGGTCTGAGCAAGGTCATGGACAAGAGGCAAAGCCAAGACTGCTGGGTCTTTCTTCCCCTCAGTCCCCCATGATACATTCCAAAGAGGCAGCACATCACTGTCCCTTGCTTGGTTACCCCGTTGGGGCTGACTGTCCAACCATCACCGTCATTCTCCATCCATCTGCATCCACCTCCTGAAATGGAAAAGAGATCATGAAGTCAAGCCATCCATCCTGCCATATGGCATGGTGCTCCAGACGTTTGCTCCTTGTGTGAGCCTGCACTGACCCTCTTGCACGCTGAGCAAGAAGATGTCTGCAGCCTGAGCCCAGACTGCTCAGTATCCATCAACACCCTCTGCCTCTGAGCTCTGCCATTCCCTGCTGGGCACAAGCCATCTGGACTCTGACATCTTCACAGCATTGATATGGATGTCTCCAAGATCTCAAAGCAATGGATGCCTTGTCCAAGTCTCTACATGTGTCCAAAATGACCTACTTTCCCCCCTTGCCTGGATTTAAAAGTCTTGTAAATAGGTTGCACAGAGCCTATTTCTGGCTTGGCAAACACATGCTCTTCTCCACAGTGGACTTTTTTAACTGGTGGTGCTTAAGATGATTTATAGACTTCCAGGAGCCAAAGTCAAATCACATCACTGAGTTATTTTTGTATTATTATTCATGAAGCTCATTCAAATCTCAATTCAAAGGGCATCTGTACACAGTTGAGGAAGAGCTGGGACCCCCACTGTAATGAGTCATTTCTCAGTGGAGAACAAAAAACTTACCATGTCAGCAAGACTGCACATGGTAGAGCCTTGACAGAAAGATGAAACAGGGTTAAGGGAAGGGAAATCCAAGGAAATATTAAGAAAAATAAGCAAAATATACAGGTGGAAAGAGCCTCAGATGGAATTGTTTAAGGAATTGCTCTTATGAAGCTTTTAAAAAGCTCCAGAGCTTCAGAATGGGACAAAAAATCTAGTTTATAAAACTACCTTGCACTTCCCTTCCCACCAAGCTTGCTTCTCAGACTGGATGTCCAGTTGCAGAACAGGAGGTGCAAGGAGTCCCAAAGAGAACCAGACCTTGTAGACATTGATCCGTGCATAGAGTAAACTTACCAAGTCAGGACATTATTTCCCAGAAAGTACTTGGGCCCACCATCCTATCCCCATTGTTCTCCAAGCTGAGAGCAAGAATCCAGGGAGGAGCATTCACAGTATACACTAGGGAAAGCAGGCAGGAATATTTTCATTTTATTGCTGCACTGTCCATAGGAAATTTTTGGTCCTTAAAGACAAAAATTACTCTCGCACTGGGCAACATCATTTCCTGAGCCATCTAGACCTGCTGCCTGATGTCTGGTTAGAAAAGCACAAAGTGGTCTTAGCTTTGTGTAAGCTAAGTCTGAGCTGGGCTACATCTGCTCTATAGGGACTGTCAAATCAGAACAAGTCATAACAGCATCAAGTATGAAGGTAGATAACCTGAACAGCTGGTAGTCACACTGTTGCTCACAGAAGGAAAGATTCCTTTCCAGAACAGATGAAAGTTTCCTAACTCAGATGCCAAAGGTTCATCTGCCTCTCAGGCAGGTCTCAGCTGGAGGTGGTTCAGTTTCACTTAAAATAACGAGGTGTTCAAACCACCACTGGCTCCAAGCGTGTTGAAAAATATTCTTGGACTCACTAAAACCTTCCCCACCTCAAAGAGGAGGTCTCCACTGTGTCCACCTTTGCAGCTGGCTCCTTCCCCTCCAGCTGTCTTCAACCCAGGCAACCCTATCAGCCCTCCTGATGTCCCCTTCCCGTGTGATGACTATACTTTCGGTAAAGTATCAATTCATTGTGCTTTTCTCAAGAAAATCTCCTGGCTCATTTCTTTTCAGGTACTTCTGTATTTGTTCAGAGGTGTTTGCTTTCATCACTTTAAAATGTGTTTCATTAGGAGGCTCCTTGCTCTAGTGTGACTAGGAAAGCCTGAGTGGTAGACACACCTTTTACAGCATCATATTATATTTATTTCTTACAACAGAGGCTTTTTCATCAGGCTGATCCTTTTAATTTTCCTTCTCTGAGCATTTCTTCTTGCTGAGGTTTTTCACAGAGCTGCCAAAAATAACAGCTGAGGCCTTTTCCCTGCGTGGTAGCTGCTGCTGTAAA
>NW_008686655.1:0-26719 GCF_000695815.1 Acanthisitta chloris | reverse complement strand
GAATGGCTCTATCCAGAGCAGGGAGCCCAGTGGATCACCACTTAGTTCTATAAATGCAGTATTTTTGAATTTAACACCTCAGCCCTTTTGCAATGATCATGGATATAATCCTTCACAATTACCTCAAAGTGGCACTTTCTCCCATTCAAATGAGTAATCTCATGCAGGGGCTGCCAGGCACATGTTGAAGGAGGGGAGAAAAAGCAGAGATAAAATAAGGAGATAACTAAAAGGAAGAAGGTAAGATGGCAGCATGGGATTGATGAGGAATAGAAATATAAAGCCAAGCTGGTCTGAAGCCTTTTAATATCTCATGTATATCTTCCTGAGGTATGGAATTAACTAATGAAATAAAAGCCAAGAAATTCACTGGACATACTTTGTCCCCGTCGAAGAGGATGGGTCTAGCAAGTAAAACTGATTGAGAAGCAGAAGCACAATTTTTATATTAACCATGATGGGTAAGAGCAGTAAGATTTTATATTCTTTCGGCACAGCTTGAGCATGAGTTCCTTTAATTCTAGACCAGGCAACGAGTACTAAAGAACCACCAAGCCATACCAAAAGAGACAACTCAAGTATCCATACAGACAAAGAGCTTAAAATGCTTAAACTCTGCTGAGGGTGCTGTAGAATCAGACTGCAAACAGGAAAGTGAAGCGTAGGATTACAGTGGGGATACAGAGCAGAGAAGAGCAGCTACATGTTCAAATAGCAAATTTCTGGACAAAAATGCTGCTGCCGGCCTGGGTTTGCTGTAATGACTTTGTAGCTGACCCTGCTTTGAGCAGGAGACCCAGCTAGAGACCTCCTGAGGTCCCTTCCCCAGTTGTATTAGCCTATGATCCCTCAGCCACTCACCTCCTGCCATTCAGGATGGGTACTTAGCTTGAGTTTCTCTGAGATAAAGTCTTACCAGGCTTTGGTTAAAGCCCTTGAAGAACAGTTATCCATGGTACAAATCCCTATTTTTCATGCTTTGCAGGCTCACACAAAACCAAGCAGACATTAGGAACTAGCCCTGGGATGACATATTGAAGTCTGCAGAATAGAAATTATTTAACAGGTCTGTGTGTGTTGAAAGCTGGAAAGAACTGGCATGGCGATTGAGTATGACCTCCTGAACAACACATGGGCAAAAGCATTTGAGACAATGTTCTGCAGCAAACACTTCTTTGCCATGATCACTTCACTCATAAATGCAGAAGCACCACAAACACCTTTAGAAGCTGAGATACCTGAAGATCTAAATGCCTTAAGAGGATGTCATGGGAGGAAAGAGGCCTGGTAGTCCTTTTGCAGTCCCAGGAGCTTTTTAATTAACCACAAAAGGAAAAAAAAGAAGGCGTCAACAACAATTTAGGACCTTAGAGAAAAGCCTTTTTTGTCCAGCCATCCTTGTTCTCTCCATGGGGCTCACAACCTGTGATTAAGGCTGGGTCTGGAGTTCACATCAAGTTGAAAAGAGCTGCAAGACTGACCCAGACTCAAATAACTTCTTAAACATCTTGGTGATGAAGAGTGACACAACATACTCTCTATGCCACAAGTGCAGGAGAAATTTGAAAATACTTCTAACATTTTTGCCAGTTGAATAGACATATTAATAGCTGAACACTTGGATACATATCACAAAGGACAGACTGATCTGGCAGTAGAAACCTCATCAACAGCTATAGAGCACAGAAACACAGATGCTGATCACTTTGGTCAGACAGGCAGCCTGACAGACAGACTCACAAAGGAGGAAGCTAAACAATGAACGTAGCATTCTCTATGCGAAAATTCACACACACCTTTTATTTTTGAGTAGCATTAAAAATGGGATTCATCTCCAGGCACACCTACATTTTGGCATCCAAATACAGGAGTTGGCTGGTCCTCGAAGCCTCAGTGGAGATCTAAGAGGTAAGTTAGCAAGTAACTTATGTCTGTTTAGAAGTCCCAGGCTGCTCTCCCTGGCCTCCCTCTGCTCACCTGTAGTCCATGAGTCTTCCATAGATGCTGCGTCATATTCACAAGCTCCACGTGGAAGTTTTGTCTATTTGGCATTTCCATGTAGTTGAATCCCACTTCTACATCTGTCAAAAACTGGATTTTGGTGCCTGAACCTGAAGCTGAGCAAAACTATTCTCTTCCCCTTGTGCCAACTGTTCACAAAGTCAGATGTGTCTTCCTCTTCTGCTCCCTCTCCTGCCTCCTAAAAGCCACTCTAAGGATTCATTTGCTAGTATGTAATGTTTCTAAAGAGCTTTCAGGATCTTTAGGGGAGGGGAAAAATCAACTTGATAACCCATTAATAACCAGGATGTCAATATCCTTATTGCCAACAATTTAAGCTGTCCCATCTGTGAAAGCAGTGGTACAAATCTAGGTCTGCTTCTTTAATATTTTGTATGAGAGAGCTCTGCCAGGCCACAAGAAAGAGTAGGAAAGGTTTGATGCAAACAGTGGATGAACCAGAGGTCATCAGTGGCTCAAATGAGTCACCAGATTTTGTGGCTTCCTGCCCTTGAGGGAGCATCTGCTACCCAGGAAAATTGGCATTTATTAGTTGATCTTTAGTGCTGCATCTGTGGAGAACATAATTTTCAAATCCAAAGGCTGGAATTCACTTCTCTAATGAGGAAAAGATACACAAATAAACAAGTGAAGGATAAAAATATTCACAAATGGAATGCCATCAAGCTGCTACTCTCACCATCTCTTTAGTCAGCTGGTTCATTTAGTGGCATCAAACAGTCTCACTGGGAAGAGTCCAGGCTGCTCAGTCTTTCCAAAGTCTACACAAACCTGAGCTCTCAGGGTGCACAGTCTTGGGTATTTCTGCAGTCACGTAGGAACAGGGTGTTTTATCACAGAATCACAGAATGGTTTGGCTTGGAAGGGACATCAAAGATCATCTAGCTCCAACCCTCTGTCATGGGCAGGGACACCTTCCACTAGACCAGGTTGCTCAAAGCTTCATCCCAGGGATGGGACAACCACAGCTTCTCTGGGCAACCTGTGCCAATGTCTCACCACCCTCACGGTAAAGAATTTCTTCTGAATATCTAATCTGAATCTACCCTTCTTCAACTTAAAGACAGATTTACAGGCCTGAAAGAAACCAGAAACTTGAGAGTGCTTTTCATGGGCTCATGGCCAAGAAGAGCCTGCACTACATCAGCTTTCCCTCCCCAGAAATCTCCAAGCTAAGCATCCTCTTTGTCTGTGAAAGACTGATGTAGGGAATTACCACGTGAGGATTAAACTTCTAAACTTGCAATGCTCTCTCAGCACAGAGGATGTGTGGGCTGTCATCTGCCCTGTTATAGTGCAGGCACACAACCAGTTAGAAAGCAGCAAAGAGCAGTTCTCCACTGTCCTCCACTCTATTATGTCTTAAACTGAAAAAGGAGAGACATAGAATAGATATTAGGATGTTCTTTACTCAGAGGGTGGTGAGGCTCTGGAACAGGTTTCCCAGAGAAGATGTGGCTACTCCATCGCTGGAAGGGTTCAAGACCAGGCTGGACGGGACTTGGAGCAACCTGGTCTAGTGGGAGGTGTCCCAGCCATGGCAGGGAGGTTGGAACTAGATGGACTTTAGGGTTGCTTCCAACCCAAACCACTCTGTGAGTCTATGAACCACATGGAAACCATCTTTCACCATCATGTAACCCCCCAGACCTGAGGTAGCTGACTCACATTGATTGAAGAGGTTTGGTCAGGAACATAACTTTTCTGTTTCTTCCATGTTCAGATCCTCCCTGGAGGCTGTGGCCACATTCCTGAATGGCTTTAAAGATGGGAAACTGCTGCAAGGGGTAGAAGGGTCCTCAAAACTCCAGCTCTTTAACCCTCTAAAAGATTGCTTCCTCATTTATGCCTTTGCAAAAGAAACTCTTCAAAAGGACTTTATGGCTATAACTATCTCCAAAGGACACAGAGTAGTTCCCTGATTTCAGTTTCTGAGCTCTTAGGTTGCAGGCAAGCCAAGTTTTCAGGCTTTTCTCCACAGCTTTGGCACACAAGCTATTAAACGGCCCCTTCAAATGGAGACAGAGACACTGCAACAGGCTGGCACACTTGTCTCTGGGGCTGGGCACTTACAGAGCAGAATTACATGCAAGGCACACAACAAGGACTTGTGAGATGGCAATAGGGCTTTTGGTCTAAACTTTAGGCTAACTTCCTCTAATCCAAACCATCTTCAAACTTCTGCATGACTGGCATTCAGGTGATCCTTATAGTCAAGAGAAATGAAAAAAACCAACAGTTCATTACAACTATTCTCTGAAAAACGCATAGTTCGAAGCTGTAAATCCCAGCACACAGACTCTAACAACATAAAAACAATCTATCCAGCAGGAGATGTTCTCCCCATCCTGCTAGCATTATTCACACATTAAATCAGAACTGACAACGCAATCTTTTCAGCTGAGCTGTTCCCATTCTTCTTTTTTTTATCATGATGAAATAATTCCCCTTTTTAACAACTTCCAAATGTTCCTACAGATGCATTATTGAAGTGACAATGCAGATTTCCAAGAGGATGATGTGTTTGGGTTTTCTTCAAAGCAATAAATCGACAGGATGTTAATGAATTGGAGAAATATTAAAAATTTGTTTCGCAAAAAGAAATGTTTTTAACTATATAAACCGCTGCAACAACTATTGATTGTATTTCCACCACAACAAGGCAGGCAGAGGTTGATTTATGACAGCAACCCACCCTAACTATCTAACCAGATTTAATATAGTTGCCATCCCCTGACATAATGATGTATACTTTGGTGGCAATCTAGAAAATAATTTGCAAGGAGTAACAGCTCGTTCTTCAGCCATCAGCCATAAAGCTGTCACAGGAGGGTCCCCAGCCCTGTCTGTGGGACAGTGATGTAGTGAGGATTACTGCAAAGCCTCATGGGCTGGGAGGGAAGGGGGATCTCAAATTTATGGATACAGCATTTTCAAGAGACCGTGTTGTTACTGGGTATATTTAACCATAAACCAAAGGTAACAATGTCTCCATAAGAATATGAAGTGTTTACCAAACCTCACTTTTCACTGTCTGATAAAAAATTCAAATGGGGCCTTACTATGTAAGTTGACACAGTATTTAGTTGTCTGGAGATAGCTGGAAACAGCTTTCCCTCTGGGAACCACGAGGTCAAGGTTAAGAAGGAGGGTGGAGCCTCTTAAGTGCCTTAAGGAAGAACACCCATTCTCACAGGCTGCTGGGACACAAAACATTGTTCAGGAGATACCCTGAGATACCTACATAGCTTTGCAGAAGCTGTCAGCACCTTCACTCTTGGGCTGGCAACGGTTATAAGGAAGCTCCAAATGGACTGATTATTGCAAAAAATTTCTTCACAGAAAGGGTGGTCAGGCATTGGAACAGGCTGCCCAGGGCAGTGGTGGAGTCACCATCCCTGAAGGGATTTAAAAGATGAGTAGATGTGGCACTTGGGGCATGGTTTAGTGGGGACCTGGCAGTGCTGGGTTAATGGTTGGACTTGATGATCTTAGAGCTGTTTTCCAGCCTTAATGACTCTGTGATTCCCAACGGATGAGATGCCTGTTTTCTACCCAGTCCTCATTAAGTGCCTCACACAAGATAATTTCTACCATTTATCATAAGCAGAGCTAATAAATACCTTGACAAGCAATTTCTTTTCTGTGCTTCAATGCAGATTAAATAGGTGAGCAGTAAATACAGACAACTCCCCTTCCGTCCAGCATTCCCCTGCTGCCTG
Source organism: Acanthisitta chloris (assembly GCF_000695815.1). Lineage (NCBI taxonomy): Eukaryota > Metazoa > Chordata > Aves > Passeriformes > Acanthisittidae > Acanthisitta > Acanthisitta chloris. Next base: position 20,975 of record NW_008686655.1, on the reverse strand, counting down.
CCCTCCTCTGACTCTGCTGCTCTCCAACACCCCCATCTGATGGGGGGTTGGGGTTTTTTCCTTTCATTTTTGCACGTTGCTATATCATCCCCACTTATGGTACACTGGCTTCTCCACCAGATCTCAAAGTACATCTGTTCCACAGGAGCACAAATACATTCAGAGGTGCTTCAAGCAAACTTCAAGGTGAAAAGCAAAGAGGACAGGAGGACTGCAGGTGCCTTCAGGCTGAGTGACTGGAACTGCAGCAGGTCTCCCTAGGGAAAAAATCCATGTTTTCAACCTCTAAGGATGCCTTATTTGCCAGGAGCAAATAAAAAATGAACAAACAACACCAATAAACCCTAAAGTTAACCACAGAACACAGCCCCTGCTGGAAACAAGCTGAGCATATTTTCTTTAGTTGACTAATTCTTGTTTATTTTTTGAAGGCTGCTGCTATAAAATTCACAATCCAATTACAATTTCCAGGCTGAAAGAATGGCTTCTAATTATATTGTTTTCCATCACTGCACGAAAGAGTGGATTAATGCTCTATGATTTCATTCCCTGTACAAGAATCAGATCTCGGTGTTCTCAAATGATTTATAAAAGACACATTAAATAAACCATTAACAGTGTTTTTGCAGCAGAAAAGGGCTGTACCATAAACAGGACAAATTGAAAAATACGGATTTGCTGCTGTGTTTCAATGCATCAGAAATGAGGATAACACGGTGCATACTGAGTAAAAGGGAATAAACCTGAAATTGGAAGGAAAGCTCAGGTGACTTTTGAAATGTGAGACTGGTGACATGACTTCCTGCATGACTTTTGGTAAGTCACTTGGCCAAGGGGGGAGGATTGCAGCTCCAGAAAGAACCAGCCCAGTTGTCCTGTCAGTGTAACTGTCTCCATGCAGGTGTGAATGTGTGTGCCTTGGGTATCTAAGTTTCTGCTATAAGTAGAGACCAATGATTAAACAAGTCTATGTGACTGTTTCAGAGGTTCAGCTGTCTTTGCCTTGTTTCTCATATGTGTTCCCCAAGCACTCAATTCTACCACATGTCTAAACTTCAGGAGATGAATATGGATCTTGTCCCCAGTTCCATGTTTCGGGGCAGGGCTGAGCCACAGTCTTGGCTGGCATCTCTGAGCTTCAGCTGGATTTACATCCAAGTCATCTACACTCTGGGAAAGAAAAAAAATTTAGTGCCTCTCCTGAACAAGCATAACAGTTGCCTACAGAAAGATAAATAAAATATATCCAGTTAAATGACTGAAATGATTGGAGACTAAATCTCCTGCCTACTGCTTCTCCTCCTCGCAGCTACAGTTCTAGTTAATAATAAGACTTGCAGTCTGAAAGCAGAACAAGAAAGAATAGAATGACCTTGAGGAAGACACTGTCCTTCAGGCTGCAAATCATTCAGAGACACTTTTGCATGCAGTTGCATGCACACATCTGGCTCCAGATACACAGCAGCTGTTTCCAAACAACTCCTGGCCCACAAGACTCCTTGCAGCCTCTTCTATGCAAGGGCTGAGACCTAAGACCCTGAATCATAGAATCGCAGAATGGTTTGGTTTGGAAGGGACCTCAAAAGACCATCTAGTTCCAACCCCACCACCCAGGGCAGGGGCACCTTCCTCTAGAGCAGGTTGGGTCCACTAAACCAAACTGGTCTCATCCCCCAGCTGGCACTCAGAGGAATAGGACTGGTCCAAGTCCTGACTGCAAATCTCACCCATGCCCTGGGCATCTTCAGTGTACAGAGCCTGGTGGACACAGCAGCATGGAAGATGCTTTTATTCCAAGGAACTCAGTCTCCTGGTATTTCTCTCTAGAGAGTCAGCAGTCAGTGATTATTTCCTTAGGGTTTGTTTTTTTTAGTACACACTGGTTGGGTTTGGTTTGTTTTTTCCCTTTGTAAAAAAAAAATAAAAAATCTTTATAGGTCTGACAATTCATTTCTCTCCTTCTAAACAGCCCAACCTCTTCTCCCTCTTTTCTGCCCTCCAGTCTCGGGCAACTAAATAAAAGTTAAAAAAAAAAAGTCAGAATTGCTAAACCTTTGAAGAAACAGTCCAAGCCAGTCTTGTCTGGGTATTTCTGTAAGGCAGGTCCCATTTGGCTGCCAAAACCATGCAGTTCAGACAACATACTAACACCAGAGTGAAAAACAAGAAGAAATGTCAACATCATCGTCGTACTGAGAACACCAGGAGGAAACCAGGCAGGTTCTTTAACACCTCTCTCCAACTCACATAAAAAGATATGGTCATAAATCAATCTAACACCCAGAAAGAATAAAGTAGTAGCAGGTTTTTTTCATCTTCTATTTCTGCAGCACATTTTGAGCCTTGAGTTCAGAGCAGGAACCAAAATTACATTTTGGAGTCAAAACCTGCCATCTAGAGAGCAAAACAGCAAATGAAAAGGTTTGGAGGCTGGTGGGGTTTTTTTAAAGCAACTATCTTGTAACGTTACAGATGTGCTGAAAACTATAAATTTGCTGTGATCTCTCTTACAGCAACAAAACAGGTTTTAAGAGACCCTTAATTATGTATCTGCACAGCACAGACATCATTATAGGCCACTGTGCCTACTCCCAGCAGAAACACTGCTCTGTGTGGTTAGCCATTACAGCACAGAAAAAACAGTTTTTCTCCCTGTTCTATAAATTTATGTGGTTTGTGTAAACAGAGAGCGATTTCTTCTACTTCTGTCCAGATCATGTAACTGTTGCAGAAAGCAAGTCAGTTTTAATGAGAGATTTTGGATGCTTTGTGTAGCAGCGAAATCACCCAGGTCTGAGTCCTGCAAGTCAGCTAAGGATGCTCAGCAGGTCCCACAAGTATCAGGCTGAAGACATCAGGTGCCAAAAAATCTATACTGTAATCACAAAGAAAAAAAAAACACCAAAAAACCCCACAACCCTGGTGCCCTTCTGAGCAAGTTTCCTGAGGTTTTTAACTGGAGCAAAACTCTCAAATTTCCACTTCTAGGAAAATATGCTGTTTGCACCTCAAGTTCAAATGGGACAAGCTAACAAATTCCTTTTGAAACCTGAAAGTGTTCCAGCATTTTTGAGTCAAGAAATTTTCCAAAATTGTCAACATTGGTTTCAAGTCAATTCAAAATTCAACACTAAACCAAATTCCCAGAGATACAAGTACAGGGGTCTTATTGAAGTAACCCCTCTCTAAAAATGGTACCTAACAGTTTTTTAATTCCTGTATCATAGAATCATCTCCATACGCAGTCACTGGGCTCCATGTCTCATCATACAGACCAGGCAGGAAATGAGGAAGACTTCCAGGGATGGGGCAACCACAACTTCACTGGCCACCCTAGAGCTGATCACCTTTCAGCAGCCTCTTCTCCCTCCACCTCCAGTGCACAAAGGAGACCTTAGCAATCAAATGTACTGGCATATGATTTTTGTTTCCATTAATGCGCTACACTAAAGTGAATCTTAAATGCCCATGCTAGGATCTCCCACCCGTGCATCATTTTAAGGCCAAAGGTACAGAGAGGTCAGGCTTGATGGGGCTCTGAGGAACCTGGTCTAGTGGGATGTGTCCCTGTCCATAGTAGGAGGATTGGAACTTGATGGTTTTTAGGGTCCCTTCCAACCCCGACCACTCTGTGATTCTATGACAGTAACTTACCACTGTCTACCCCCAAAATATTACATAACAAAACATTCATCCTGGGAAGCAGCAGAAACACAGAAGAAAAAAATAAATCAGGAATGCATTCTAGACCCACAAAAGGCACAGTATTCATTAGGTGTGACAGACCTCTCTAATCATCCTGAAACAACATCATCAAACTCAAGAAGCACCTTCTAGTGAGAGTATTAGGGATCATCCAAAGGCAAATACTGTCCAGCAAGGGGGAAAAAAACCCAAATGGATCTACATCCTATTCTCTTTGTTCAAGAAAATCAGCATGGCAATGAATTCCCCTGACCAAAATGAACTTCTAGAATTCATCTCTCAAAAGTGAACGTGATTTATGGACAGACACCATTGCCAAGTGTAGATCAAGGAAAAAAAAAGGACTATTTCATAAAACTTAATGAGAATAGTCACATTAGCAATGTTTCTCTTGCACATGAAAACTACTTACTAGGCCATAAAGTAACAACAGCTTTAAGGCTCAACACTAACATACTTTAAAAAAATAAATAAACGAAAAATTTTCCAGATCAGATTACCCGAAATATTTATTCACGAAGACATATGGAATTAAACAGATGTGAGCATGTTTTCCAAAGAGACATTGTCATTAGCAGCACCAGAGGCTCTGGTATTTGTTAAGCACATTTTTAGGCAGCAAGAGAAAACTGCTCAGACTAAGCCTTTCTATCAGACAAGGTCAAGTTACTTCCCCAGGCTTAGGTGATGCTGTTTCAGGTTAGGACAAACTGCTTCCCCAGGCTGGAACAGACCCAGGCAGCTGCTGAGGTGCAGCACCATACACAGCTGCAAACCTGAGCATCAAGGATGAAATTTTAAACCCATCCTCAAATTTCAAGGTACGAGGAATTGCTTTCTCAGGCTGCAGAAATCATGGGAGTTTATAGTCATCTACTAAAATAGCTGGTGCCTCTAAAAGACCTTCCATGGAGCAATCCCTAGCAGAAAACTTACGACTACACCTCAGTTGTCCTGGAAGATGATGTTATAACGGTGGCAGCAAGGATGAAATTCAGGCAGTTTGTCACGAAGCATTACCCATCCCACAGGATGTGCTGTGGAGCAGCAGCATGAGTTACTTTGATTATCAGGCTCATAAGAAACCTAGCTGCAATACCCTGACACTCGTTGCTGAGGAATTGCCCTCTTGCACAGACTGAGGCATTTTAGCACTGGTATTTCTCTAGGTAAAGGGCACCCTTCGGACCTTTTGCTCCAGATTAAATCAGGCACCACCAGAAAATTGAGCAGATATAGTAAGAAAACCCTTATCTGTTGTCATAGGCTTTATCAAATGATTTACTGCTCAATACTGCTTGCAGCCATCCAGTGACAGGGTGCCAGGTCTAGTTCAGTAAATCATTCCAAGGTGAACAATACAGCACCTGGTCTCTGTGTCCTGAGGCCTGTAGCACCTGACTGATGCCTGACCATATAGGAAGTGCATTAATACACATTCAGTGCAGCAGAGATATGACCTGGCCTTTGATGCATTTCATCAGGGCTTAGCTCTGGGAACTGTAAATGTCAGTATTGAGACACCTGCCTACTGTTTGCTTTAAACTCCACAGTGAGTGAGAAAACTAAGAACAGTTTTAAATAAATAACAACACGAGTTTTCGTAACAGCACCTTTATGGAACACAAGGTTAGCTCTAGACAAGTGCCAGGTTACATGAACTTTCAGTCCTCTACATAAAGAAAGCAATCTTGGGTTTAGTCCATCTTGATAAAACTTGTAAGATTCATACACAGGCACAATACTTGGGCTCTTTCCACAGTAAGAAAAAAGGGCTTTCCTTTACAGTGCTGGGAGTGGTTAACAAGTTATCTTTTCTAGAGAATAATAATTCTCCTCCACTATATCCCATTGTTACTAGGATTTCAGAACACAAGCAAAGCAACCCTAGTTAAGATAAAGTGGAAATTAAGGTAATTAAGCTAAAGACCAAATCACCTTCATAGTTACAATTTTGAATATATATTTTGCCATGTGAAGTTCGATTAATTTTTGTGAATAACAATTCCATCTCTATACACAACAAACAGAATTCCTTGCCAGTAGAGGACTGCACTGTGCATGGCTCATCAGCCTTGAAGGGAAAGTCTGGATCTCAGGCATATCCAGCTACGTGGATCAACAAGCAATCCCTTCAGATCCAGCAGCTTTGGTTTAATGGACGGAAACTTTGGCCTATTGTTCAAACACACCTGCCAGCAACAAATGAGTAGGACTGGATTTCTTTAAAACAAAGCAAACCGTGGTATGTGTATAAAGTCAGTGCCTTGTTCCTTAAAAGCATCTCTACAAGCAACTTTACCTTAAAAATGGGCAGTGCTTAAGTTACAAAAGATTTTGTTTACAATGACTGAAGAAATGGTTCTGCCTCAGGAATTCAAAAGATGAATCAGATTTAGTAGTAGATTTATTAATTTGCTGTGATTTACAATGGGGTGATAGTGTCTGAAACAAGGAGACATCAAAACAGGTTTAGCCAGGAGGTTTATGGCTTCCAAGTCAAATTTTTTGACCAGTGTCAGTCATTTGGGCAACTGAAGATTAGCAGACAAAAGGTAAGCGGAGGCCAGGTGCTGCACTGCTGTTCTGGAGACTATTCCAAAGTGTCTTCTCTTAGAGCAATTTCCTTTTCTCAAACTCCTGCAAACAGCACACAGATGTTACCAGTGGGGAAACAAGAAAATGCTATTACTCTTTTATTTTAAATTACTTTGTCTTTATCTTAGCAAATCTGATTTTAAGAAAACTGGAATTAAAAATTAAAACATAAAACGCATAAAGTGTGCAAGTTAGGGGGAAGGAGAACAAGCATTCTCCCACCTCACATTAACAAACCAGCCATGGAAAACCACAAGTGCTAGACTGCAGTCAGTGCATGCACTCAGACTGCAATGCTGTCAAGGAACCATCTGCTCCCAGGCATAGCATAACAGGCTTGAAAGGCACTAATTCTGCATAAGAACTGCAATAGAGTCCTTATAGTAAAGGACTCAAACCAGGGAAGCAGCAAAATAAAGATTTTCATTTTGGTGAAGTTAAAAACAACAGAAGAAGGGAAGAATCCCACAGAAGCCTGTGGAGATGCTGTACTATACAGTCACCACAGGAAACAAAAAAAAAAAAACCTAACACAGCTGAATTATGCATTTTCTCTAGCTGTGAATTAGGAAAAATGCAAATAATTCCATTCCATACCTCAGTTTTTCAGTTGTACACATTCACCATAGCTCTGAATTAGTACTTCAAATAGTCTTACATGCCAAGCCTCTCCTTCCTCAAATACCCTACTTACAAAGAATGACCTCATATTTTAAATTAATTCAGGTTCTTTGCATCCAGAGAACAATTTCAACAAGTTGCTACACTTGAAAGCAAAATGCATTCTCATTGTTTGCTTTTCTATAAAACAATATTACACAAAACTGCATACATGTGTTTTTTATGGAGTAATTTCAGCTTGTTCAGCCAATAAAGTTCTTAACCAATCTCAGAGCAACAGAGGATCTAGGTAAGAGATGTACTCCCAGCTCATATTCCCTCAGCAGTTGCTTCTTGCTCTAGATGTGCATCTGTACCAATTTCTGAGAACACACCTTGTAGATGGTGCTGCCCAGCTGAGCAGGAGACATGCTGACAACAACACCTGCACTCTGAAGAGCTGCAATCTTCTCCTTAGCTCCTCCCTTTCCTCCAGCAATGATTGCTCCAGCGTGGCCCATCCGCCTGCCTGGAGGAGCAGTCAGACCAGCTATGAATGACACCACTGGCTTGGCATTTGGGCCCTGGGAAGGAATAAAAGATACTATATTAAGTGGGGAAGGTGAGACAAAAAGCAATTCCAGATGGCAGATTTTTGATTTTCTATTTTTTATTTAAATATCAACTAGCCAGGCAAAGATATGAAACAGCTGGAAACCTCAGACAGCACAAATGAAAAGTCTTAAGAGTGTGGAATACCTTCTTGCCTGATAATCATCATAAACTTGAAGGAAATAGAAACTTTAGATCTCTCTACAGTGCCATGCATATTACTTATTTAAAAAAAAGTAAAAATTCACTACAAATATTGTTACAGAAATAAAAATCTAAAGCTAACACTGCTCTCTAGTTCACAAAATCATAGAATCATTAAGGTTAGAAAGACCCATCAAGTCCAACCATTAGATTTAATCTGAATAAAGCTCCTAATTTCAACTCTTTATTAAAAGTGTGACTGTTTGGGATTTGTTTTTTTTATAAGTAGAGATTTGAGATTGAACTGAATTTTCCTTGATATGGCAAAAGAAGCTGGCTAACTGGCAAAGGTGCCTGGAAACAAGGTGTTTAAGGCTTACAGAATTATGTTCTTTCAAAAATGCTGCAGCATCTTCTTCAGCATTTCCTCCGATTTCCCCAATCAATATGATCCCCTCAGTATGAGGATCCTTCAGGAAGACATCGAGGCAGTCAATAAAATTAGTTCCATTGAAGGGATCACCTCCAATTCCTGAAAACAAAAATTAAAACCGTAAGAAAAAGAGTAACTTAAGATAATGATACTGCATTTACAATAGAAGTTTCAAAGTAAATTTCAGCATGAGGAGTATTCCTAAAGGCTCATAAGAGGGGCAGGTCTGAAGGCTATTCCCAAGTCAGTATGGCAAATTCCTGCTCTAAATACCTTCCCCAAAATTTACAGAAAGCTTTGATATCTGAATGTTCACTTTTTAAACTGTAAACAAAGTATTATGGACACCAAAGGACTGAGACCCCAAGCTCTAGAATTTTGCTGTAAGAAAACTGAATTTACTTTACATACCCAACTAAATGCCTAAGAATGTTCTATCTCTTTATAATATTAAACTTCTTGGGCAAATCTGTTTCCAAACCAACATCATATTTGCTGGCAGTTCTCTGTTCAAAGCTGGGGTTTAGGCTTTTATTAATCTGATGTGGAAATGATATCAGAGAAGGGCTATACTCTTCACAGCACACTGGGATCTCACTTCTCAACACAACTGCCATTCAGCAATTTCTACACTTGTCATAAGGAACTACTTTGGATTTCTTCTTGTAAATAAAAAGCAGATTAGCCTGGGTCCAACAGGCTGTTTCTACAGAAACCTACCAACACAGAAAGACTGCCCCAATCCAACCTGCGTTGTCTGATGGACAGCCTCATATGTCAGCGTTCCAGATCTTGAGACAATACCTTGAGGAAAAAAAAAGAAGATAAACTTAATGTTAACATAGCTAAGCACATGACTAGAGGCAGCTATTCTTATATTGATAAAAATCACCTAACAACACGAGATGACAGGTTTCCCAGCTGTCCTTGCCCAAAGGTGGAAAATCTCTATAAGATTCTATCTATACTACTTCTTGGTTGTCACTTTTTGACACTTAATTGTCAACAGATTAAACCTGCCCCGGAATTCAGTGATATTGGCTGAGACAGAATTTGTCATGTTACAGCCTTACCAGGAAAGAAAGTCGAAAACCAAATAGAAGAACTTCTTATCTTGCATGCAAGTAGCTTACAGATACACTGAGCTTGAAACAGAGTCACAGCTCAACAGCTAACAAAAGATTTCGGTATTAATCACACCCTCAGTATGGCCAAGACAGATCCTCCAGACCAGAAATATGACATACATATGCAAGTTATTACTATTAAGGTATTTGTTGCTGCTCTACAATACACATTCAGCAGTTACATTATACTATTACAAGAGAGCACAATGCCAGTTCTCAATTCAGGGTGGAAGGTAACACAGAGCCTAGACCACGAGCAAAGTATTTGCATGACTTTTTGTTCATTTTTCCAAGTCAAGACTTGTTAATAGTACAAAAGGCAAGGTTTCCAGGAAAAAACAGACATCATCTTCCACCTACTTCAAGCCATCTAACAAGGAATATAATAAGTATATTGCATGAACAGAGTAGAAGATACACCACTAGACTAACAACCTTAGTTTGATCAACAATTTATACTGCTGGACAGCTCAGATGTCTATTAGCAAAGTTTTTTTCGACTTGTTAATAGTACAAAAGGCAAGGTTTCCAGGAAAAAACAGACATCATCTTCCACCTACTTCAAGCCATCTAACAAGGAATATAATAAGTATATTGCATGAACAGAGTAGAAGATACACCACTAGACTAACAACCTTAGTTTGATCAACAATTTATACTGCTGGACAGCTCAGATGTCTATTAGCAAAGTTTTTTTCTTGCTAGCAAAGGACTTTTGCTGACCATTAAGATCATATTGCCTCAGAGAAGCTACTGATAAAAGTCCAAAGACTCTGGCTATTTTTGTAGCTTGCATCCCAGAATATTCAGATGATTCTTGGACGCCTTACAGTAACAGAAAGCTGGGGAACACATCAGCAAAGGTCACAGTGTTAGATGAAGCTGGGAGGACGGCAAATCTACGTTTTTATTCCTTGATCCTTGGATCACCAGTGAAAACATTTCCAGCAATGATGGAGCACTGGATCCAGGATTTAAAATATTCTTTTGCACCTGATGTGCCTTGCATTCAGATTCTTGTAGATATTGTGAAAATCTGAACAAAATTGTAATCAAGAAGGGAGCTCAGGGCAACAGTGGTTGATGTTACCTTTCACAGTTACAGAGCAATATCTCAGTGGTTTCTAAAAAGTGCATAATTGCAGCCATCTGATTTTTCAATTCCAGGTTTAGAGGCACTTCTCAAAGCTGGAGGTGTAACATGAGTGCTAACACATCTTCCAGCATTTCCTAGGTGCAGTCTTTTCTCAAGTCAGAAGTGCTTAAGGAGCAGAGATGGTTTCTCATGCAAGAAAAACTGCACTGAGTCCCTGCAGTTCAACAGCACTGAACAAGTTTCCCCACAAAACCACACATTATTCATCAAGAAAAAGGCAATATGGCACAGGTACTACTCTGCTCCAGTTAAACAGGTTGCCTTGCTGACAGGCAACAGCAGCACATGCTGCCTACAACAATATTTCTGAAGCTCTATTTAAGTACAAATGTGTATTTTGGAAGAATTTTCTCTGTAATTCTTCAACTGCATTATTTTAAAAATAATCAAGTTGCTATTTCTATAGTTTACATCAAGGAGCCAGCAACAGTCAGAACAAGAGATCTGCACACAACAGGGTGTGTAACCCATTACACACAGGGTGTGTGACTAACATGAAGCAGTCACTGCCTTTCTGGCCTTAACTATGCTGTCTGAGAGCTGGGCGTACTTGTCACTTCCACTTGTGGCGGTTTAATAGTTGTCTTATCGTGTTACAAACTTGCCTGTAATCTCTTTGCTGCAATACTGAGAGCACTACAGGCGTAGGATGCTAGTCCTAAGGAGTCAAACTGTTGGAAGGAGCAACACTGGGGAGCTTTGGTGCTCTCAAATCCCAAGATAAATGAGAACTTCCTTAAGACTCTCCTTTGAGGATACCAAGTCAATCACTTTACCTAAGGAAACTGAACTGCCTTGCTTCTACCATCCATACTCAGTGCCTGCTATGGAAGACTTCCTGATTTTGGCCTCCAGGAATCATAATGCCAAAGTTCACTTACCAACTGAGGGCAGACAAGCTGTTACACAGTGTATCAACTGTCTTCAGGGCAGGATGTGCCTAGCCTCATGAGGAAGAACACTAGAGCACCAAACTTTAGTTTTACATGATGCACAAATATTCAAAAACTCACCAATTCTTCCCTTCTTGTGAATGTGACCAGGCATGATACCAATTTTACATTCTCCAAGGAAAGAGTGGGAGAAGTCAGATGGGACATTCAAACCACCATTAAGAATGGTTCAGCCTTAGACCTAACCCCAGTCACTTACATTGATAACTCCAGGGCAGTTTGGGCCCACTAGCCGAGTCTTATTCTGCCGGACCAGCCTGTGTTTGACCCGTACCATATCCTGCTGAGGAATACCTTCAGTAATGCACACAACTAAGGGCATCTCTGCATCGATCGCTTCATTGATCGCAGCAGCAGCAAACGGGGGAGGGACATATATAACAGTGGCAGAAGCACCTGTTTGTTCTTTGGCCTACAACGGACATAGAAAATATAACACGTATTTAGTGGGGCTGAAGAGAACATCTGGCAACAAGTCATTTAAAATGCATCCATTCTCAGGCATAAATTAAGTAAATGGATATGTATCAATTTACTGTAATCAAAGCAAGTGTTAAATTCCCTGCAGGACACATACAGTGCAACTAGGGAACTGAGAACAGACCACTGCTTGGAAAGGATCTGCCCCATGATCACCATCCTATCTACCTTGAGAAAACAGTTCACTAAAAATTCATCATACACAACAGAATCAATCAGAAGCTAGTTGCATACATAAATTAAGTGTTTCCAGAGGTTGTGCAATTCACAATGGAAGCCAAACTCATGCTTGACCACACTGAATGCTCCCTCTTTTACAAGGCTTCCATTTCACTCCTTGCACAGAGACATCCATGGCTCAAACGTTCGTCTCTTCAGTGTGAGCAATGAAATAAGGAGCCCTTCAGCAGCATTAAATTGTGTGCCCTCGAGTCACTGCTGCAAATTACCTCCTTCACAGAATTAAACACAGGCAGACCTAGATGAGTTTTTCCCCCTTTCCCTGGAGAAATTCCTCCAACTAGATTGGTGCCATAGTCCAACGCCTGCTGGCTGTGAAAGGTGCCCTATGAGAGAGAAAATAAGTGAAGTTAAAAGACATGTAACAGCAAATAAAATTAACTCAAAATTTTCATGTTATCTATAATTGTGAAGGCAATTTATGATACTTAAATTTACAATGAGATGGGAAGGTTTCACTCCATATATACAATCAGGTATTTTGAATAGTGCATCAACATGTTTTAAATGAAATCAGAATACACCAATATGCTCTGCCTTTCCTTTGAAATCAGAGCACTGTAGTTGCATACTAAAAGATATTCTCTGTGTGTTGTCACATTTTATTTTCCACATCAAGTACACTATAATGAAATAGAAGAAATTAGCATTCTCATCCATGACTAGCTGACAGTTTTACAAAAGTAGCCATCTCCCCTTGCAAATTCATAAAAGAGTGAATCTGAGAAAATTATTAAATATCTTGAAATAAAAACAGAAATTTAATTCATAGGCATTGATATTTAAATGCATCTGTGAAAGAGGCACCTTAAAACTGTAGGGTTTTTGCAGATTTTTTGCAAATCTTTTACAAAGAAACCCTTTCTGTTGTATACAGTAAGTCTTGAGATCAAAATGAAGAACAAAAATGAAAAGTACTATAATAGAGATGATTCAAAACCAAGTTTCAAGTTTGTGCACAAGTGAAAAAATCTAGTCTATTGAATTGGAGAGAAAAAAAAAATCTATTTCAGCTAAAGTAAAGAAACTACAGTGCTGAAGGGACGCTCCTGATGGTGAAGGACGCCCAGCTTTCTACCAACACAAAGCCAGTATGTAATTTGTGTTGTACATTATTACATTTTTTGAGCAATTGACTTTCTGAACTAAAAGGGTGATAGAAGAAATAGCTCATGAACATACCTGTTTGCCTGTAAAACCCTGACAGATAACCTTTGTGTTTTTGTTAACATACAGATTTTTCCTGGATGCCGTGTAGGAACAGTGTCGGACTCCATTCTGTTGAACTGGAGAAAAAACAGAGGAGAGCACAAACCATTAATCCACTGCTTTGTTAGCTTCTAAGACAAAAAATGTCCTATCAAGTAAGTGCATATCAATTAATGCTTATATCAAAAGATAAATAGCAGCTCATATTTTCAAAAGCAGCTCTGAAGCTGCATTCAGTACTTGTCATTCTAAGGTATTAAACACCTGTAGTGCACCCTGTCATGGTGATTACTCAGTTTGCTAGGAATCAGGGGAAGTATTTCTCATACCAAGTACTTAATATCAGGATTCCTCACAAAAAATGACAGACAGAAACAACTGCTTAACCACTGTTGTCATTTGCAAATGAACATGTCTATCCGCTCAGAAATTCTGCGAAGTGACAAAGCAGAACTAAAATCCCAATATCCAGAGGATAATAGAACACAGGTTATACCTCCTGTGAACAGAGCTCAGTTCAGGCTAGACAATGAGAGATACTGAATTGTTCAAGGGTCCCTAAGCCCAGGTAAAACCTAATGCCAAGCGAGACACTCAGCAAGAGATCTTTATCCAACAGATTCCTTGCTATGGGCACTTAGGCATCACTGCTGGACATGCTCTTGGGCTCATGAGGAAACACAGCTCTCCAGATACTCCACTAGAATGATTTTCAATTTAGTTCTCACAAGTCTGGTACTGAAAAAGAAAACAACACAAACAGATTGCAGAAACAGAGCACAGTGAGTGCTGGTATCAAAAAGCCAAGGAGGATGACTGCATCTGTGGTGAAGAGAAAGGTATGTCGACATTAAATGATTAAAAAAGCAATACATAGGATGTTAGCATGCAAGAAAGCTTAAGATGAGGAGGAAAGAGATCTTCTGGTATAAAAAGGATGCACTCCTATATTTATTGCCATATGCTTTTTCAAACAGCAGAGTTTTGAGGGGATCAGAACCAATTTACTCCTTGCAAGTGTTTCACATAAAAACCTCAGTTTATGCTTAGAGTGAGCCCGGGAAGGTACAATCCTAACACCGAAACCAACACCACTATGTTGCTACATGCCCCTTTAGCCCTTTTAAAACTTTACTAACTAAGATTTCAGAAAGTAAAAGGAGAAGTTGAAATCACAAGAATTCTGAATCATGGTCCCTGGACTGTGCCATATACTCACTCAGGCATGTCTGAACAAGGGAAGGGTTTTTTTCCTATTTTTAGGAAGGGAAAAGAGTAATCTTCAATAGAAACTGTTAATGCACAGAATTTATTATGATGCTTTACAACAATTTATATGGGGTAATAAAAAAGTGCAGAAAATTTAAGATCCATGCACACACACACTTCATCACAGCACTACACAGGATTCTTCCACAAGTACTTCTGCCAACTAAACTTTACTGCTACATTGCTTTTATGCTTTACTTCTATTCAAAAAAAGTGAAAAGAAAACCTAAACCATGCCAGAAGCAGTCTACAGACAGCAGTGCTATTGCTAAATCTAAAGGCTTTACTCTGTTCTTAAAAAGCGCTGGTAAACCCAGGACTTAACTCCAACCACCTCCTACCATTCTCTAAGGAGCTGCAGCAGATCCTCAGCTTCAGGCCAACACAAAGTAAAACTCAGTAGAAAAAGGCACAGACCAGAATGCAGTAAACATGAAAGAATAGTGGTAAAAGTGCACTTCAGCTTACTGACCTGCAGGATCTTAACCTGAATCACAACAATATCCACAAAATTACAGAACTTGTTATGCCAGGAAATACAAAGCAGTAATGGACAAAATATGTCTGAGGCTGAGATTTAATAAACAGGGTTACAGGGCTGGCTGTGGGAGGGCAGAGAGAAGCCACAGCTACAGAAGACAGCACAGGATTGTCTTTGTCCTTGGCCAAGGGCTTGGCCTTCCTAGGCCCTGCAACCTGCACCCAACACTGCAGCACCAACTCAGTCAAAGGCACAACTGGCTAAGAGCAGCCTGCCTCCAGCAAAGGAGAGGCAAAATAAGCACAGAAACAGCTGGAATACTGGTCAGGAGATTATGGCATCAGTCTACTTGATCCCAGCCACTCAGGCAACACCTCAGGGACATGAGATGCAACTGGGTGAAACCCAATCCTGAGAAGAGCAGAGGATGACCCTCCTTGAGAAGCAGTAGAGTCACGACGAGTGATGCCTTGTGGAAAACAGTCTGAGCTTCCAGAAGTATGGGAGTGTTTTGAAATGGACCTGCAAGAGGAAAGAATAAGAAGGCAACACTAAACTAATTCAAATCTGAGTTTTACAGTCTGTGCTACACCACTGATAAATTCACCTACAACATAAAAGAGGGATGCTTGCTAGCCACACATTTGTCACTCAGTAATTTCAGCACTTCGAAAAAAATAAAAATTACAGAACCACAGAATGGGTCAGGTTGGAAGGGACCACAGTGGGTCACCTGGTTCCACATCCCTGCTGAAGCAGGTTCAGCCTACAGCACATGGCACAGGATTGTATCCAGACGGTTCCTGAATATCTCCAGTGAGGGAGACTCCACAACCTCTTTGCTGTTGACAAATAGTCACTCATTTCTCTATCTCTTAAAGCAATTCTATAGTCTCGGTTCAGCTGTCCATCCCAGATCTATTTTTTTAGATATTTATAACGTTGCACAAAAAAATGTTTTGAAAGCTTGTCAATTCCCAGTTTTCAGAAAACTGTAAAAATATATTTTTCAAGGATAAAAAGCTTTTGAGCATTTTCCAAGCTATCAAAAAAATAAAATTAGGCCCTGATATCTTAAAGGCAGCTTAGAATTTAAGCTTTGTATGGATTTACTCTTGAAAACCATATGTGCTTCTTACATTAGTGAAGGGACCTGGTTCAGAGAAAATACAAACAGTTCAAAAAATCCTGGCTATAGGCTTGAGCCATTCACTGCCTCCTGAGAGAGTCAGCTCAGCCTGGGCACCTGTCTAGGGAGTGATATGTTTTTTAAAGCAATTTATGGGAAAAAAAAACTAAAAATCACCCTGTAGTTTTTGGACTGAATAAGTCTGAGGTTTGGGGTGGTTTTATGTGTCATGATACAGTTCTGTACTTCTGTTCCTGGCCCTGTCTGCAGCAGAAACGTTTGCCCCAGTTAACAGCACAGCAGGAGCAGCAGGGGCATCAGTCAGGATGAGGTTCTGCTCCACGTGGCACAACCAGCAAGTCATGGGTAAAAGCAGCTGGCAATTTAAATAGTTAAGACAGATATGAGAAGGAAACAGGTGGAAAGTGGAAATGGTGTGCCTAGGTTCACAGCAGGTACGAGCCAGAAATAGAATCCAAGTCTCAGCTTCCATCCAGGACCTGCTTCACAACTTCTAAACCCGTTCAGACAATTGTTTACTAGGAGAAATTTGGGTGCTTGAGTGTAAATGCATGTTGCTTCATGAGGACTGGAGAAAAAAAAAGAAAGAAGTTTGCTCTTCAACTGTGAACCAGCAAAAACCAAACCCACTGGTGATGCTATTTTAATCCACACGTCTAAATTACAGGCCAAGTTACAAAGGTGAAGGCTCCAGACAAAGTCCTAGGGCATAAGGACAAGTCTTATTAAATCCAAATCTTGCCAAAAGCACAGGGGAAATGTTGCATTTTGTTCAAGATAACATTACAGCGTCCAACAAAGGTCTGTAATAGACCTTTAGAAAAAAATATTGAAAATAAAACAAGAAACCAGATAATCTTTCCCAGGCAACCCTATCATCTCTGCCACACCCCTGTTCTGTTTTGCATAGTTTGTGGTTTAAAAATAAAAGTTATACAAATAACAAGATGCATTTATTTTGGCTTCCCAGTACTTTAACTTCTACATAGCTAAAAAGTGAGATGCACTGTGGCAGGAACCTACTTTGGTCCATCGTACAGGACAACCAAGCAGTTATGAAAAGTGCTCAAATACCCAACTCCTGCTGTCCCAGGGAGAGCTGAGAAGCAAGATCTAAATTTAGCAAAGGGCTATAAGCTTGTATTGGAACACCAGCTGTTTTGTAGTAAGGAAACCTTACTAGAAACTAAGGGACATGTACTCCAACATGCACACTGCTGGTACTTACTCTGGCATTTCCAGGGAACAAGGTCCCAGCTGAACACAGAGCTTATTGCAGTTCAAAACCTGGAAAATCCACCTACATTCACCTATCAGGAAAAAAACCCTCAGAATCTGTAGGGTCAAGTAGGGCTTTAAGCTCACTTGCGTATTACCATTTACAAGCCTTTCTAGAAAAATTCCCTATTACTTATCATGAAGTCCAAACATGAATTCGCATGTTAAAAAGAAAACTGACCCATTTACAAGGTATTTTATGCACACATGTGCTGATAAATACTGTTTACATGGAGCTTTCAGTCACTCCTTGAGCAGCAACACCTCCAAGCACAAATCTCACCTAAAACAATACAACCCAAGCTGCATTTCATAGAATCATGTGTTGTTTTCAGAACTTCTTGTAAGATTTCCTATGGACAGGAACACAATCAAAGTGCCTCCTTCTTACCCACATTTCCCCAGATCAAAGAAATGAAACTTGGAAGCTGAAGTAGCATCTGAGGATGTTCATAAAAGGAGCACAATATAAAAGCAAGGTCAAACAGCAGATTCCCTTGTACACGGACCTGAGCTGACACCTACATTGCCGGAAGACTGAAAAGCTAAAAGTGAGATTCTTCCTCTTATTACTCCTTCAAATAGCACAGAACTCGGAGGTGAAGGAATATACTCCTTTTCTTTTCTGTTACCTATGTAAGGAAAGAAGAAAGCCTTAGAAATTATATGGGCTCCAATGAAATGAGAAGAATGAAGGCCAGTGCAGGTGAAATTCTGGGAAGGACTGAAGTACAAGGAGTGCTACTTAAAATGCTAGCAAGTCCTTTTTTCCACACACACATCCCACCACCCTCTTTATTTTCCATCAGTTATAGAGCTTTAGTTTGTTTCTGATAAATCCTTTTGATATTTTGTACATGTTTAATTTGCATTTTTATGCCCATCTCCTTGTCCTTCCTCTGCCCACAAATGCAAGGCCTGAGGAAGACAGAGCAGGAACAGTTCTGGGGAACTTCTGACAGCACAGAAGAGCATAAACCCATCTCCAGAATTTGCCCTTGAAGTTATCAGTTACATTAGCAGATGATGATCCTTATTGACAAAGAAGTTTTCATGCTATTGAGGCATTGTTCAAAATCCCTTACACGCCTTTGTTGAAGAGGATTATGTGCTCAGAGGATTCCTAGATATCCATCCCAAGTCCCTTTTCTCTCACCTTTCCCTAGCCAAATTCCTGTTAATTACAGAAACCCTGATCTAGGAACATGAAATAGGAGTTGAGGAATTAAGTAAATTACACAGGCTGCAAAAGACAGATGCAATGACTATGCTGCACCTACCACATTAAAACAAATCTAGGACTAATGGGAAATGACATTCAGAAGAATTTCAGTCCTTTCCACACACCTCTCTTTCCTAACGAAAAATCCCTGCTCACTGTGATGGACATCACTGGCTACAGGGTGTCACAGGAGACACAACGGCATTTAAAAGAAAAGATTTATCCCAAATTTATGAAGCCAAAACAAAGTGAAGCATCTCAGTGAAGATGCAGGCCCTTGAAGGAACATGCACACCCTCCTCAGCACAAACCAACTATTTGCTGTAAGTCAACAAGCTGCTCTTCCTCAGGTACACTCCACTGAGAACATGTGCAGGTAAAGGCTCGTGGGCTTTCCTCCCTCCCCATGTTGACATTAAAACAAGTAAGGAATTTTTCAGTTTGGATTGTTATTTCTGCAGCAATTCTTTGCCAGGGTTACTCACATAATTATTGTAATCTTTTAATCTGAAAGCTCCCCAAGCCTTCTAACATGTCCAGAACATGCAATCCCTAATCCTGACTTCCCAGTCAGTTCAGGTGCCTACAAAGACTCTTCAAAGAGGAACGTAGATCAGCACAGATCTCTCCTGACTCCATCCGTACACAATCAGTGCTCTGAGCTGACCTTTGAGCAGCACTTACCCATTCATTGACATTTTGCATACTCGGTTTTCACAACTTCCTGATCTGAACTCTAGGGATACACACCCTGCACATTCCCTTCAGCAATAAACAAACAAAAACAGAGTTTGCACCTCTTTTGCAACAGAACACACTAAACCTCATGATTTTAAATCACCAAGAAAAGAAGATGTTAATTGTTAGTGAAAATGTATGTACAAAGTCCAAATTTAAGGTTTCAGCACTCTTTTAACATTTTGCAAAGAGTATCAAACCAAACAAAGGTTTTCAATGAAGGAGTATTTCATCTTCCAGGAGTTTCTATAAAAGACATCATGAACTGTTGCAAAAAGGCATTTCTTGAGCCACTCAGATCATTTCTTCCCCTCTAACCCCCAAAATAATTTTAAGGACTGTTCCCTGAATCTCTAAGAGTTATTGCACAGGGAACTATGTGGGGTTTTAACACATAAAACTGCATCCAAGAGTAGCTTTACTAGGAGTACAAATTAAGCTAAATTGGAGGTGATACATTCCCATCTGTTCCTCTCCATCAGAATCAATTCTCATCAGACTCAGGAGAGCTAATTCAAAGCGCAGAAGTAGCAGAAGTTAACAGTACAGGAAGAAAATACAATCTTCTGATCCTGCTCACGGAGGACAAGAGGCAGGAAGGGACACCTGAGGGGATAGCAGATGTGCCACAAAACGGACTCAGACCAGCTTAGAATGTTGTGGGATCACGTTACTAGACCCTGACCTGCAGTTCACCACTCCACTGAGACAAAAAAAACCCTTTCTGTGAAGTGAGATGAGGTAGGTTTAAGTATGTCTGTTCTTTCCTAGCCACAAGAACCAAATTAATGCACAAATTCCTCAGTTTAGATTCCAAGAAAGTGCTCTTGTGCCCAGGCACACCCACACCGACTTCACAGAATCACAGAATGGTTTGGTTTGGAAGGGACCTAAAGACACAGTTCCACCCCCTGACAAAGCCAGGGACACTTTCCACTAGACCAGGTTGCTCCAAGCCCCATCCAGCCTGGCCTGGAACACTTCCAGGGATGGGGCAGCCACAGCTGCTCTGGGCAACCTGTGCCAGTGCCTCAGCACCCTCACAGGGAAGAATTTCTTCCTAATATCTAACCTAAACCTACTCTGAGTTTGAAGCCATTCCTCCTTGTCCTGGCATTACAAGCCCTTGCAAAGTCTCCTCTTCAGCAGAGAATGCAGCACTAACTGCACAAGAAAAGGCATGCTGAAAGATTAAAAAAAAAACACTTTAATTTTTTTATTGTAATCTTTAGAACAACACATTAAAAAACCCTTCCACATTTGAACGGTCTCGAACTGCTTGTGTTCTCCACAAACAGAAGCCAATAATCTCATTCTCAACAACATAAACAACTCTACCACCTTGTGCTGACAGACCCCAGGATGACTCAGGGACCTCCAGAGGTCTCTCGTTCACCCCACCACTCGCAGCGACTAGACCCAACTCTATCAGCTTCCTCCGGCCCTTGCCCTTTGTATAATTTCCGGGGCTATAACGCCGAGAATAACCTTTCTGGGTCCCCACCCTGCGAACGACCACCCTCCACGCCACAACTCCCCCTAACTCTCCCGAACGGCTCCCTCGCCGCCAGGCCGGCCCT
>NW_008686654.1:0-941 GCF_000695815.1 Acanthisitta chloris | reverse complement strand
GAGCACTTCACAAATTACCTGGGACACGTGTGTATATGGGCGGGAGGCGCTGGAGCTCAAAGGTGGGGGCAGAATTCCTGTGGGATTTGGGAGGGGAGAATTTGGGAATGCAGGAATTCACATGGGAATCCCATTTAGAAGTCTCAGGCTTCCTATGAGAATCCCATGAGTGGATCTCAGTGTCTTTCCATTCCTATGGGAATTCCATGGGTGAAGCTCACCATTGTCCCATTCTGACGGGAACTCCCTTCATGGGTCTCAGCCCCATCCCATTCCCATGGGAATTCCATTGAAGAACCTCACGCTGACCCCATTTCCATGGCAATTCCATGGATGGATTTCACCCCCACCCCATTCTTATGGGAATTCCTTGTGTGGCTCTCACCATTGCCCCATTCTGAGGGGAATTGTATGGATGGATCTCACCCCCTTCCCATTTCTATGGGAATGCCTTGGGCGGAGCTCACCAATTTCCCTTCCGCCGGGACCTCCTTGGATGCATCTCAACCCTATCCCATTCCCGTGAGAATTCCATGGATGGATCTCACCCCCTTTCCCAATGAGAATTCCATGGATGGATCTCAGACTCACGTGGGAATTCCTATGGATCTGCCCAGCAGCATGCCAGGGATCTGGCTCTGGATTCCTTCCATGGGGATCCCAGGATGGATCCTGGGATGATTCCCAGTGTGTGATCCATTTTGGAATCTCATGGATCTTGCTTTTCCACAGGAATGGAGGTGAGAACAGAGAGCTCCAGTGTGGGTATGGAGCAGGATCAGGGTGGGATTCCAGGGGGGAATCTGGCAGGTTGGATGGAGCGGGATTGGGGTGGGATTCCAGAGCAGGAGCAGGTGAGCGTCTGTAGTGGGATTGGGGTGGAATTCCAAAGGGGGATGAAGTCAGATTGCTGAAGCAGGATTGGGGCAGGATGGATGGAG
>NW_008686653.1:440-685 GCF_000695815.1 Acanthisitta chloris | reverse complement strand
GGTCTAACTGGGGAAGGGAACTGGGTGATGAAACTCATTTCCAGCAGGTTTTATGGGTACTACTGGTTCCATTCTCCAAGCAGATTGGCTTAACTGGTGTCACAGGTTGCATTCTCCAATCGATCTGCTGTAACTGGTGTCACTGGTTCCATTCTCCAATGGAACTGGTTTCACTGGTGTAACAGGTTCAATTGTCTAATGGAAATGGTTGAACTGGTGTCACTGGTTCCATTCTCCAATGGAAC
>NW_008686653.1:0-313 GCF_000695815.1 Acanthisitta chloris | reverse complement strand
ACTGGTTTAAACTGGGGAATGGAACTGGAGTTAAAGAGGAATAACTGGAGAATGGAACTAGAGAAAAACTGGTCTAACTGGGGAGGGTAACTGTGTACTGAAACTCTTTTCCAACTGGTGTTATGGGTGCTACTGGTTCCATTCTCCAAGGGGACTGGCTTAACTGGTGTCACTGATTCCATTCTCCAATCGACCTGCTGTAACTGGTGTCACTGGTTGCTTTCTCCAATGTAACTGGTTGAACTGGTGTCGCAGGATCTATTGTCCGAAAGGAACTGTTTGAACAGGTGTCACTGATTCCATTCTCCAATGG
>NW_008686652.1:0-35793 GCF_000695815.1 Acanthisitta chloris | reverse complement strand
TCCCAGGCAACAGCAGCAGGACAAGAATCTATGATTCTATGATTCTCACTCTAGAAGTCCTTCTAGTTACACAAAAGAAGACCTTTAAAAATAGATAAATAAGTTGCTTCTTCATTTCCAATGTCTTTGATAGCCGCATGGCTGTGTGCATGACAGTGCACTACAACTAATGCAGTCGACTTCTTGGTGCTTTGTTTTCTTTTTACTCATGAATATCTAATGCTAGCAATATAGTCACCTAGTGTGTTTGTTTGTCGATGGAATTTGTTGCTTACTGGTGCTGCAGGAAGAGAAACTGGGAGAAGACCTTTGCTGAAGAGGAACTTTGAATATTTCATTATTACCAGTCCTTTCCTTATACTTTCTTTCTCAATTCTGTTTTCTATGGTCTTGTTTGACATTTTTGGCAGCTCTGTTAATTAAGCAGAAGTTATCCCTGATTAATGTACTGTAAGCTGCTTCTGAAGTGCTATAAATAATGTGGTGATTAATTGCTGTATCCAAACGCAGTCAGCCCTTAGCATACTTCACAGATGGTTTGTTTTGGTGAAATGATGTCCTGTTCTCATACATTTGAGAGACATTGATTGCAGCAAAACTTATCACTCAGTTTTTCTGTTTTCTTCCTTGCAATTTATGTCTTTTAATCACCAGGACAGTCGGTATAGAGAAGCTATTTTGAAATTACAAATGTATTATTCCTGCAGATTCCATGCAAGACCATGCAATCCAATTGAAAGAGAGTAACAAAATACCTGAACTGAATTTTCAATTTTGTTCAGGTCTAAAAAGAAAGTTCAGTAACCATGCACAAAGAAAATACACTACTTGGAGGATAAACAAAATATTTGTATCACAGTTAGCAAAACAGCTGGTTTTTTCATGGCTTTTTTTCTTGCAAGACACAAAATATGGAGACAGAAGTGTGATTTTTTTAAAAGTTGGTAATGTCCAATTTGTGTCAGAGAAAAGGCTAAGTATAATGAACCAAACATCTTATATAAATGTTTCGAAATAAATCACCTTTATTTTAAACTCACTAACTGGAAGGAGGCTGTAGTGCTAAAATCAGCAAAGCTTTTTAGAATTTGTCCCTTTCACAAAAGGAATTCCCTGTACCACAGCAGCAGAACTGTTCTTCTTGGTTTTTAGATATACTTAACTATTTTGCTTTTACTAACATTGACAGCAAGCCAATTACCTCGTCCCAGATCTGTGAACAGACTATTTTAAATTGTGTGTGTCTGTGTATACATGAATGCATGCACAAAGAAATCTGTGGGAAGGGGGAGACACTTGGCAGTATAGGAAAAACCCTGCCTTGAAATCCAAGATCCAACAGGACAGTTGGTCATTTTGATGCCGATGCCAAACTAGAGTAGCAGGGCTGGAGATTTTAAAGGTCATGGCTCTGTACTGGCTGTGAAGACCTGCCTCTCTGTTTGGAAGGCCCCTGGATCAGACTGGCTGTGGTTCAAGGACTACAGCCATGAAACAATGTGGTTCGAAATTTTAGACTGTTGCTCTGTGTGAGAAAAGGTGTTTGCCCAGATGGGATCTCACCACAGGACAAGTCTATGGGTTTATTATAGAGGAGGGTGTAGGGATGGCTGCTATTTTTGGGAAATTTCTGGTCTCAGATGATTTGAATATCACCTTGCCATTGGACTTACTTCAAGCTTCGCTACTAGGACTGAGTCATGAGCAGTTTGTAGCAATATAATAAAATCAAACTTGTATTATGACCCCACTCAACAGACCTTTGTTTAGGAATAATTTAGGATTATTGTATTATCTTATTGTATAAGCATTAGGATTATCCCATCATTTTAGAGAAGATGTTTTTGAATACTCTTAATCTCCTAACCGCAATTTCCTCCTCAATTTTTCTAGAAACCCAGATAATAAATCTAAGTGCTGTCTCTGTTAAGATCTTTGTTTATTCAGCAAGAAATATTATGCTGTGGCCTTCTTTGTTTCTGCATGATCATAATGATGACAGTGGGATTCTTGGCTGTTACGAAGACACGGCTGGCAGTTTCAGCCCATTGCCTTTAAGCCTGTGGTTTAAGAAGTACAGTTTGGTTTAGCCCATTAATAAAGATGTCTTGATTCTAATATAAAACCACTATTGATCTTTTCTCTTGCTCTAAAAAAACCCCACACAGAACAGAACAAAAAACCTAAATAAAAAAAAAAATCAACCTCCAAAATCCCTCTCTTTATGAAATCATCTTAAAGATGATTTTCACTCGATTGGGAGACTGTCTTCTCAGTCCAAATTTGTGCCATAATCATCTCTTTCAGTATGGAAGGAGAAATGTATTTCTCTAATGTCCTA
Organism: Acanthisitta chloris; assembly: GCF_000695815.1. NCBI lineage: Eukaryota > Metazoa > Chordata > Aves > Passeriformes > Acanthisittidae > Acanthisitta > Acanthisitta chloris. The sequence continues at coordinate 33,452 of NW_008686652.1, read as the reverse complement.
GATAATTCAAAGAGCAGAGGAAAATGAACTGCTAGCATGTCCTTTTTATAAGTGGGTATCTTTATTTCTTTACCATATAGAATATTGTGCTTGTATTGATGTGCAAAATGCATTACTTGAAAATGGAGAAGTTACTTCTTGCTGCATTTTAAGTACAAAAATCAGGGAGAATATGTAACTGGTTTAATGGAAAGCTCAGTTCAATGATTTGTAGGATGATTTATGTGTTGTGGCATTTGAAATTTATTGATACTTCTAACTGATCTGTTCTTATCTTTGGTCTAATTATGTTAACGTGCCTTTTGCTAGCCTGAAGGAGATGATGAAGGATAGATAAACTAATTCCCATTGAAGTCAGTATGAGCTGGAAAAGATCCCAGTCCTGCAAAGACTCACATATCGTGCTTATATTCAAGTATGTGAGAAGCTCAGGTATTTACAGAGAAATCTGCACATGTGTAATAAATAATGCTCATACTTTAGTCTTTACAGAGTCGAAACTAGGGCACTTAGATAGAGTCTGTGTGCTGATGTCAACTTTTCACTTCTTTCTGTACATTTGAGAAAGTGTTAGTACTGCTCCAAACATTCTTCCTTCCATTTCAACAGACTTTAGTCTTAGTAAATGTATAATTATATTGAGAAGATAAGAATGAAATAATCTATTGAGTATTTCCTGAATTGGTACCACCAATAGAGAGCTCTTTGAACTTTTTAGAATCTGCCCTACATTTAAAAGTACTCTCATCCAATATTTATTGTACATGTTTATAGTGGACCAAAGTGCTTTTGTTGATAAAGTGCAGGCAGATAACCCTGGAAGCATGATGAAGAAAATATTTAAGAAAAAAACCATGTGTTTCATGACATATTTATTTATATGCCTTTGTAAGCCTTGGGAATATCTTCCCAAGCATTTAACATGCACCATTTAGGTCAGTAATTTGTGAAAACATCTAATATAGCATGCTTTCACACTGCAAACACAGCTCCTAATAAGAAGGGTATTTGCTTGCAGCATTGTGCTCCACATGAAGTGTTCCTGTCTTTACAAATGCCCTGTGCTTTCTGATGGGAATAAACTCCAGCTTAAGAGCAGTTCCGTCGGCAGCGATCGGTTGCTATTGACTGTTTTTCCAATTACTGCTTACTAAAAGTTTGAAGAGAACTGGAATGTGAAAGATTTACTGAGAAAATGTCTTTTGACTGAAGACAGAGCCATGAGAGCAATTACTAAACTAAACAATTACTGAATTACGTAAAGTGTCACATTTAGTGAGTACTGAGATAACTGATTATGAAGAATGTCTTAGTGATTTGTAAGACTGGAGGCATGCAGTGCATTATATATTATTATATATTATATATAATTTCTATACTGAAATGTACAAAAAGAAGTTTTGTGAATGCAGCTGGTAGCTGCTAACTGAAATTGCATGGGTTACACTAAATATCTCAGTAAAGGGAAACAGTTCAGAGTGCTAATCTGGTGATCCTGATGTTGGCCCATAATGTGAGTGCCATTAAAAATGTACAATACCACACTACTGCAGGAGGCAGGCTGTGCATAGAAACAGCTTGTCTTGTGTTGGGTTACACCTTAGCAAGAGGGATGGTTTCATGGCACCTGTATTGGATGTTATGGGGTAAAAAGAAATGTGATATTTTGAGGCTTTTCACTTAGAACTGCCAGCTGATCTCCGTCTCAAGAGACATGTGCTGCAAGAATTCAGCTAGTACTTGATGATCTTAGCTTTGTTACTCTGTGTTCATGTGTACCTTACACATTTCCTTGCAGTATCAGGGTTAAACTCCTCCTATTGAAGGGATTCAGGTCCTTTCCCTTATTGATGTATTCATGTTAAATAATTGGTTTGTCTTCTGCTATCTTGGAAGCCAGAAATGCAAGTCTATTATGCTTTTAATGAACTGTTAGAAAAAATGTAGTTGTTTTGAAGAAGCCAAGGTAGTATAATCCAAACTACATCCTGTACTTTCCTAAAAGCTAGGGTGAACCACATCTTTCTTTGCCAGTTGTCCTAATTTCTGATCTCAAATGCAGTGGATATGCTGTCAAGTTTCTATACATTTTTTAAAATGGTCATCCAGAAAGAAGTGTAATCTACTCACCTTTCTGAAATTTAGAATTCAAGGTCAAATTAATTTTAAAATATAGTGTGGAAATAAAGTTTTATTAAAACAGCTTCTATAAAGGTGACACCTTTTATGGTGACCTTTTTAAACTGAAAGAATGTAAATTATACATTTTTGTGGGAGTAAAAGTTATGGCCAAACTGCATTTCCTGGAATAGGGACACTTGGTTTCTCTGTCAGATGGGAATTCATATTTTGCAGTACATTGTCAGAGAGTTTTGAGACTTGAAACTCAGTTTCAAGTCATATTTAGCATTTTTGTAAGTATTTTCTAGGTTAGTAGAGTCTATAGTAAAACTAAAATCCAAAGACAACTGGTAAGACACATGTAACATTCTGCTGTGGTGCAAGAAATTTACTTTCCACAGTCAGCAAACAAAGTAGACCTAAAACTGGAATAAAATGTGTGCTTGTAAATATCTGATTATAACAGTTAAATTCTCTAAAAGAGAAGGTTGCGTGGTGAGCTCCTCGGAGCCTGTCAGTGTCTGAAGGGCCTGCAGTGGAGGCAGAGAGGACTCTCTGTTGGGAACTGCAGTGTTAGACAAGGGGTGGGGGGTTCAAATTGAAGGAGGTGAATTTGAAGCTGATATTTGGAAAAAGCTTTTCCTGTGAGGATGGTGAGACACTGGAACAGATTGGCAGGGAAGTGGCTGCCCCAACCCTGGCAGTGTTCTGAGCCAGGGTGGATGAGCCTCGAGCATCCTGGTCTAGTGGGGAGGTGTCCCTGCCCAGGGCAGTGGGTATTGTGACTGGATGATCTGTGAGGTCCATTCCAGTCCCCAAAATTCTGTGATTCTATGATTCTATGTCATTGGCTACAGAATCTCCTGTATCATCAAAAAAATAAAAAAGCATATATTTTCCAAAGACAGTATTTCTTTATCTGCCTTCAGCTGTAGCTTATCATTTGCATCACTTACATACATCCACTGAACATGTGTAATACACATGATGCTATATAGGGTTGCCCAGTTTGCTTTCATTTGTGATTATGTGGATTTAATAGAGAAATGCTTCTCTAGGTCTTCTCATTTGGTTGACCTATTTGTATATTTTTTGTTTATGAACCCTTTTAAAAGGCATGTTTGCATAATGAGATAAATGCTGTGCATTAGTGGTAGAGCATTCTTTTTAATTAATTTTTTTCACCCAGTAGTTGCTTTATAGAAAGTTATGGGTTTTTTCATCTGGACCAAGTCAATATCTCACTGTAAGTTTAATCCTACTTTACAATGCCTAAACACCAATTTCAGAGGCAAAATTGCCTCAGATATTATGACAATATACTTCAATTCAGGAAACTGGTCATTTGGTTAGAAAGAAGTGTTATAACTTGGGAAGGACAGAATGTACTTAAGGTGTTGAAAACCTCATAAATAAGCTGTTTCTTTCATAATGCTAGTTTTATACAGAAGATAACAGAATGAGATCCGTGTTGATCATGTATTAATAATGAAGATTAAACAGATGTTCTGCAAAATAGATTTCATGTGAAATGCTGGATTCATTTAAGGAAAGAAAACAGATCCTCATATAATATAAATAATTATAGCTCCATGGAGAACAGTAATATAGAAGTTGGAAAATCTGTATCCATGGAGTAGTTTAGGCATACAGCAGAACAGCAATAGCATTAGATGATCGAAAACATAGCATTATTGAATACAACTGAATTTATTTTTGTGATGAAATTGTGAAGTATTTAGTTATGTGCCTTTTTAATCTTTTACATGCAGTTGTCTTTACTTAATTTCTTTTAGCATGGGTGAAAAGAAGAGCCAGGTAAGGTATTTCTTGAAGTCAAGACTGTTTGTAATATCAATGAAGTTCAAAATTTAATACTGGCTCATTTTCACTAATTTAATCCCTTTTAGAATTTGCATGACTGGTATATCTAAAGATCACACAGTGTGACCCTTATATATTGTGCTGACAAATCCCTTCCTTACTTACAGTAAGAGACAACGTGGAAGTCTTTGCTTTGGCCCTAGTTAATGAAAGGTGGAAGTTGTTAGTGGTACATTTTGTCTGAAAATCTCTATTTCGACCTCTTTTAAGTGCCCTTTTTTCTCATATCTGGATATGTTTCTAACCATATCTTACCATAATTGCCACTGTATTGTCCTCTAGCTGTATTGGCTGCCGTTTAATTGTTGGAAACATAGGCAATTCCCATAATGACTGAATAAAGAAAGCTCTACAACTAATTCCAACCCATCTTAGGATATCAATTTTGGCTAAAATAAAAAATAAATTAGTGCTGATTGAATTTAATTATGACTGCACAAGACCCAGTCTGCAGGGGCAGAATGACTGTGCAAAGGAGCCATAGTATCGCTGGCTTTATGGGGATATTTTATGTGTGATGCATAAAGCTGCAAGTGTACTTACATTAATGGAGCTGGGCATGGTCTAAAATATCCTTTTTTTAAATTATGTTAGATGAGAAAGTGCAAATTTTGGGCAAAGTGCCCCAGTCAGTCAAAGCAGTGCTTAATTGTCTGGTGGAATTCTACAGACCCAGAAAATGATATTTTTGTCATGTCCCCACTCTTCAACTGTATTAGATATGCATATAAAAAACCCCATATAATATTTACCTGCTTAGAGTATTAAGAAGATTGCTTCCATTGTATAAAGAATGAAAAATACTGGGGTTTTTTCATGATAGAATGTGGTAAGTTTTATGTTTGGGAAGAGGAAAGGTGTAATTTCTGCACAAATTATTTCAGTACACTTTATAAACTTACTGCCTTTACACATAGTCATTTAATCATGTTAGTGTTACAGGGGATTTTGAATATAGCCTTCTTAAGCTTGAGGTCTGGGAAGCACATAATACATGAATGGAAGAGCATTCCTATCTGCTCTTTTCACATACCATTGCATTTAGCAGTGGGATGACATTATAACATTATGTTCTGGTTAATTGTAAACAGCCCAGGAGCAGAGACAAAACAACAGGTTGCTGTGGCTTTGTTATGAAGTAGAGTATAATGTAAAACATGAATTAAATAAAGATACTTCAGACTCAGTGTTTCCTAACTGAGGTCCAGACACCCAGAGGGGCTACCTTCAGTACAAGCATAGGCTTGGGAGTGAAGGAAAGTCAGAGCAGTGGGTGCTGGTATGTCTGACAGAAGGAAAGGAGGGAGAAATCAACAGATGTAACAATGAAAATGAAATTCTCCAGAGATATCAATGGTGAGAGTTTTAAAAATAGCCTTTAACTAGATGCACTTGATACCATCTTTAAGGCTTTGGGAAGAATTCTCAAGGCTGAACAGTGGAAACACACACACCCACACTCCCCAGCTTTATTTTTGGCTTGCTTCTCTGTCACCTGCTGTGTCTTGGTTAGTATGCATTAAACTTTCCTCCATATGTCACTGTAGATGTCATCAAACCTTTCAACTGTATCATATTTTAATGCTGGGTGGTTTTTTTACTCATGATTTTGGTAAATAAAATTTGACATATGTTTCAGTTCCTCTCTGTACAAAACCCTCAGTTGTTATGGAACATGCCTGGTAAATAATTGTACTTCCTCTAGGTGTATTCCCTTTGGACTGAGATCCAGATATTCATGGTTGCTTTTGGTGAGCGCGTCACAATCGTTTAGTTTCCCAGTGGTTGCAGGATTAGAGAGTAAATTTAAATGCCACTTCAAATAAGCAGTTGTTTATCATTCCATTAGTTTATGTGTGGTTTTTTTTAATTTTCTTTTGAAGAACAAAAGCAATTTTATATAAGCAGCACATTAAAATATTGGTGAAAATAGGATTCGTATTCCGGTGGATCAAATCGTTTGAAACGCATAGATCGGCAATGGGGCAGTGGCAGTTTATGGCAGCTGAAGAGTCTTGCCAGAGGAATCTGACTAGTCAAACATAGATTAACGTGTAAGGAGACACAACATTTTTACAGGAGCTGTGTCTTCATAACTTTGCTAATGATATTGTCTCCCTGAAACATGAAATAGTACTGATCTTGTGGGATATGTGATGTATCGAGGTAAAGAAGGTCTGTGTGGATGGAATTCTGTAGTCAGTCAGACAAGATGATAGTTTGTTTTCTTCCTAATGGGAGTCTTCTTCCCCAGAATAAATACAGATATTAGGTTGAATTAAAGAGATTGTCATTCACAGCTGTTCCTAAGGTTCATGGAGGAAATACATTCGAAGTGTTCGTCCATGTTTTCAGAGCAAGGCTGCTCTCTACCAAATCTGTATTGAAAAGCAGTTGTGGCCAGTTGTACTGTTAGTGACTCGTGCCCCAGTGTATAAATCTTGAGCTTCTGCTAGTGAACTGCACTCTCACTCAGACCTGTAGTAATATTTCCCTGTCCTGATGACTGCTTGAGCTTTGTTTCCTCATCCATAGAAGACCTGTTGTAAGCATTCTCTTCCCTTACATAAAATTAACATGCAGTGTTAAACCCTTTGGCTCCTTAACAGAGAATGCCAATGTCTGTGCTCTCTTAGCAGAGGCAGTGCTAAATAAACCACACTGTCTTTATCTTCAAAATGTTATGAATTGCCCTGTATTGCTAGTAACTTCATTGTACATCCAAACATGCATCGAGTTCTTTGAGGGCTAGTAACTTCATTGTACATCCAAACAGGCATTGAGTTCTTTGAGAGTACTGTAATTGGGTTAGCAAAATTCAGGCTTGATTAATTCATCATTGTAATCAGATTACTAAATAATTCACAATACTCTTGATAACTCTGAGGGAATGGTTAATGGCTTTTTGTGAAGGATTAAAAAATAGCTGACCCTGCTTTGGGCAGGAGATTGAACCAGATGACCTGCTGAGATCCCTTTGAACCTGAATTGTTCTGTGATTCTATGAAAAATAATTAGCACACATTTCCAAGTGTCATGGACAGATCTTCACATGGCATGATTCAGAAGACTTCCTCCAGAAACAGTAAGTCCAGGTCACTTCATACTTACCCTGAATTTGTATGTCACTAACAATTTGTTTGGGTTTTTTTAAACTACCAAATTTTAGTTGTCATCCCAGTGAATATGCCTTTCACCTTGGGTCTTAAACTATGCTATAAATATTGCTTCTGCCTCAGGATTGTTTGTAATATTATAAAGTGCCAGAGACTCCAGTCAGAAAATTATCAGTGGCACAGCTAGGAAAATAATCCAGGAATCCTAAACTTAATCTCCAGCTATAATTAGTTAACTACACTTTCTCAACTCCAACCATCGTGATGATTTGCTGTGCATTGGGATATGTATGCTGTTCACAACATTTCACATAAAAAAGCATCTTTATTCAAAATTAGTGTTAGATGTATATTGATTTTATTTTTAAAATTGACTTTACACCACAGACACAGCAACTATTCCAAATGTGAAAATTATATAACTGTCATATATTATGACATTCAATACAGTACTTCATTGCCTGCAACACTGGCATACAGGGAAAAAATATGCAGGAGAAGGACAAAGACATACTCTTTTCATTCTGCTTGTGTTCATTTTGTATTTTCTATCTCAAAATTGTCATTGCAGGCCTAGAAAGAACTTTGATGTTTAAAACACACAATGCGTGACAAGAACAGCCTGAAGAAGATTCAAAGGCAAAGAGAGAAGGATCATTCTCTGCTTGCCCTTTGTATTCATTAGCATGTTTGCTTAGTTCTGTCTGCCACCAAGTTATGGGTAAAATAGCATCAAGATGAAATGGAGCTTTTGTGAGGCCAGCTGTCACCCAAAACCAGTATTCTCTTCTGCAAATTACTATGAGTTTTACATAACCTATTGTAATACCTTGTTAGGAGCAGCTGAGTGATCCAGATAGCTTTTATGTCACCTTGTAACTGCTCATGGTTCAGCCTTAATTTTTGATCCTTTGAGTCTGAAAAAGTTAAAGTTTACTAACTGTAGGAAATGCAGTATGAATTTCGTAGTCTTGTAGCAATTTGTTGGCTTAGTTTGTCAGGAAACGCACTTTTAGCTGCTGCTGTCATCTTTGACTCAGTCCATGTTATGTCTGACTCCCAAACCAGGTGCAGAGTTGCCTTTGTCCTCATCCATCCTATAGCAGAGTGAAAACTCTGGAGTGCTTCTTCTAGTAATCACTACATCCCTTTACCATAATGTTTATTCCTGGTCATCTTTCAGTGGGGTTTTTATTGGTTTTGGTCAGACTAACTGAAATAATGCACAGCTTGTGTTGCAGTCCAGTAAAGTTGTGTTTTTGAAGCAAGAGTGCCAAGGCAGGTGTTACATGCCTTGGGGCTCCATAAGAACGCGTGAGAGTGTCTGGAGACACAGATCTCACTGGGAAAGCGTTGGAGAAAACATTCCAGGTGTTGAAGAATACATTCAGTGCAGGTAGCTTGTGTGCAGACTGCAGTGCCAGCTGAGATCCAGCTCTGGGTGGCCTGAGCCCAAGGCAAGAGGCTGTGAACTGCCAACCCTTTGCACCACAAAGGGTACAGGGAGCTGTGGCACCCTCCAGGTGAGTGGACACTCAGAGACACAGCCCTGACTCAGGTGGTAGACCCCAGACTACCATGGGCATGGGCTGTGAGGGTATAGAAGCCCAGGCAGTCCTTGGTTCAGGGTCCCTCCTCGGGGGCACACAGCGTGACCTGTCGTTCTGTAGTTGTACCATGATAAAATTACTGAAAGGAACCAGAGGTCTGAGACTCTGCTATGGGAAACTTGGGGACAAGCCAATAAGGAACCTTGCCTGAGTGTGTGTGTGTGGTGTGCAGCAGTCAGGCAGGGCACCCCTGGCTCCCTGGATGGACCTGCTGGGATGGCCGCGGTCTCTGCGGTTGACGTCTCTGGTGGTGGCACTGTGGCTGTCAGAGTGGCTGCTGAGCCATCAGACTGGGAAGTTTTCTTAACAGCAGGTGTGCATGGTGTGGTGAAATGGAGTATAATCTTACCTAGACTACAGATGGGAAATAGCATCTGAAGCAAAATTGTCTCAGAGTGAGATGATTGACTTGCCTGGTAAAGACAGTTGGTAAGTGTGGAAAATTGCATGACCAGGAATCAGGAGCTCAGTCATGATCAAAAATGTAATCTTGAAAATAGACTGAAAACCCAGTGATATTTCCAAACTCAGTTGAATGTGTCTAGAAAATTTTAATGGGTAAAATATCTTGGAGGGAAATAGATGGTTTCTTACACCAAATGTTGTGAGGCTCCTAAAAATTCATGCTCTTTTCTGAAGACATTAGAGAAGAGAAAGAAATAGGAGATTTTCTTATTTCCATTTGCCAGTACAATACATTATGGACTAAGAGAAAAAGAATAGGGAAGAGGAAGAAAAACTGACAGTCCATTTTTCTTCCCATATAAAGCCTGAAGAATATTCTTCTGTCATACCTTATTATATAAAAAGTTGAATATGACCTTTTTTTCCTGATTTGTCTTTTAAAAGATGCACACTGCAAACAATGAGATTTGCTTCTATTAAGGGAAACTTAGACTTTAATAGCTTACTTAAACCACTGTATTATTCTTTAAATATCCATTTGCTGTTTAAAAGAAAATCCAGTGTCACTAGTTTGCTAGCAGAAGCATGGCCTTGTGTTTTTCTCACATCTCTAAAAATACTGCTACTTTAAAAAAATTTTCCATTAACTTCTTTATAATGCATTGTTAGGTCTTTTTGCTTAGAAATCTTGGAGGGAAAAAAAAACCCCAAACATAGGGATGGTGACTCCACCACGTTCCTGGACAGCCCATTCCAACCCTTTCTGTAAATAATTTCTCCCTAATGTCTGAACCTAAACTTCCCATGGTGCAGTTTAAGACTAACTACCTAATGGTACTAGAAATTGGTCTCACCTTAATGAAATGTACTCTATTTCAATAATAGTTAAAGATCTTTCCCAAAAATAATATTTTTCTTAGTTCTAAATTTTGTTACATATGTTATATCTGCTGTTGTTGAGGTCTTGGAACGTTAACTTCTACTTTTATTGCTGCTGTTAAAATGCTGATATCAATCTTGCAGATGTTTTCTGTTCTGTGTAGGAAGAAGGAAGAGGTAGAAATATGGAAAACATAAATTGCATTGTACATAGAAGTATGCATTTTTAAAAATGTTTATTTTTCCTTCCTGGGGAATTAATTATGTCTGTTCCATTGAGAACACTTGTCAACTTAAGGCTTTTTAAGTTTTACAGTCAAGTAATTAACAAGAGGCCTAGATACTGTCATCTGTGTTAACAGTTTTCTGATGGATGTTACTTAGTGTAAAATTACTTTGCACCATTCCTATCTGCTTCACTGCTGCAGGAATTTATCCACCTTACAATCAAAGATAGTAACATGGTTTGCTCCTTATAGAACAAAACAGTATTTGTAATAATGTGAAAATTTTCCCTGACTGTTAAAATCACAGCAGCTGAGCTTTCCCTTGCTTGATGGATAGCATGTGGTAGAAAGGCCTCTCTGAGAGCACCTCCTTGCTGTAACTTAATTCTAACTCTTCAGAAAGTGGAGATCATTTTAGAAGTGTGTGCTGCTGCCTGAGGAGAGAGGCTGATGGAAGCACTTTAGTTAAATGGCACACACCTGTTTTTCATTAAATGGCACATACCTGTTTGTAATTAAATGGCACACACCTGTTTTTCATTCATTAAATGGCACACACCTGTTTTTCATTAAATGGCACACACCTGTTTTTCATTAAATGGCACACACCTGTTTTTCATTAAATGGCACACACCTGTTTTTCATTAAATGGCACACACCTGTTTTTCATTAAATGGCACACACCTGTTTTTCATTAAATGGCACACACCTGTTTTTCATTAAATGGCACACACCTGTTTTTCATTAAATGGCACACACCTGTTTTTCATTAAATGGCACACACCTGTTTTTCATTAAATGGCACACACCTGTTTTTCATTAAATGGCACACACCTGTTTTTCATTAAATGGCACACACCTGTTTTTCATTAAATGGCACACACCTGTTTTTCATTAAATGGCACACACCTGTTTTTCATTAAATGGCACACACCTGTTTTTCATTAAATGGCACACACCTGTTTTTCATTAAATGGCACACACCTGTTTTTCATTAAATGGCACACACCTGTTTTTCATTAAATGGCACACACCTGTTTTTCATTAAATGGCACACACCTGTTTTTCATTAAATGGCACACACCTGTTTTTCATTAAATGGCACACACCTGTTTTTCATTAAATGGCACACACCTGTTTTTCATTAAATGGCACACACCTGTTTTTCATTAAATGGCACACACCTGTTTTTCATTAAATGGCACACACCTGTTTTTCATTAAATGGCACACACCTGTTTTTCATTAAATGGCACACACCTGTTTTTCATTAAATGGCACACACCTGTTTTTCATTAAATGGCACACACCTGTTTTTCATTAAATGGCACACACCTGTTTTTCATGAAGTCCCTATGAGCAGTTTCTGGTTTGCAGCAAGAGTGGAGGAGGAGCCTCTGGGATAAAGCTTAGGGTTTTTTTAGTGGTGACTTCTCAGTAGGGACACAGTTTCTGCTAGTGTGGAAGGAAGGAAGGAAAGGAAGGAAGCAGGGAGGTGGGAGGTGACTGCGTCTCTGAGTCGGCTCACTTCTATGAGCGTTGCCATGACTTATTTATGGTAAGATAATTTCATTCCTGTATGCTATTTATTTTACTGTTTGGGAGATAAGTCCTTTGGTGAAGGCTGCAGAGGGAGGTGAGTCCTGGGGAAAAGAGAGTATCAGCTATCTCTGAGCCTGAGTTCAGTAGTGAAAGTGAGTTCTTCTAGTGAAAAACCTTATAGTGCTCATGTTGTATACATGTGAATTAAGATGTATGTCAGCCCTGCCACAAGTGCTAGCACCTTAGCATGTGGCAAGCAGATGCTTGGCTCTTTTGTACATGTTTAGAAGAGGCATTCAGGTCTGAGTGCAAACTGTTTCATGAAATGAATTTATTGGTAGTTTAGATTTAGAGGTAGCTTACTGACTTCTTTTCTGCAAAATGTGAACTTAGTTATTACATGGTTTCATTCCTAGTTGTACTGTTACTTGTGATGACAAAATAAGTCTTAGTGGGACAGTGGCTTTGGCTTATTCCAGGAGCATGTAAAGTGCTCCAGCCATTGCTCTCTAACCTGTGTGACCAAAACACCATATTGATTGAATCTGAGCACTTTGGTAGATGGTACAATTGGTGTTTAAATTAATAGGAGTATGGAGGCACTTCACAAAAGATATATTTGGCCGTGGCACATTGGAATGGTTTGTAAGCCAAGCTTATTTGCTTTTTCCTGCTACTGCTTCCCCTGCCTGTGCCAGAAATATTGCTCAAATGCCAAATTGGCCATTTGTGCCTATCCTCTGACTGTATAATATACCTCAGCAGTGTAATTAACATCACTACCTAGATTACAGGTGAATTTAGTTCTTACCCAAGGTTCCTTTGGCTCACTTTTATTTTTTTTCTTACCTTTTCTAAGTGACCTCAGAAAGGACCTCTCCTGTTTTGGTTTATGCATTCTAATTGAGTCTGCACTTTAACTGCCTTTTTGATTTTGTTCTATTTGTTTTTACTTATGGCAAGAATGACTTCTCCATTGCTCTTTATGTAAGCCACAGACACCCAAGTGAGCCAGCTGGGTACTGCTTTCAGTCCCAAGTTAGTTGTCTTATCTGGACTGAGTCTTATAACCTGCATAGGCAGGTAGTGCCACGCTAGAAATATGCTTTGGAGTTCAAACCATCATCTTTTCTGTGTAGCTCTTCTGATTTATCATCTGGTGATCACAGTTCTCTAAAGATACGGAGAAAAAAACCTAGTCCACTTCCATTGGTATTCAGAGCACGTGAAAACACTCCCTTTTTTCCTAAAGGGTGCCAAGTATCAAATACCTGTTCCCAGAGCTGTTCTGTTAATGTGATACCTTAGTTTAATGAAATATTTTTGTTATAAGAAATGTTGACTAAAAATTCAATTCTGTTTTTCTGCAACCTGTCCTCAGAAAACATTTTGCTCCATCTTCAGTTTTATATATGGCATTTATATATGAAATATATATAACAAATTTTCCAGCAGAGTTCCAGATGGATTAAGAACTGGAGTTAAGATAAATTAATGTGCAGTGAGGTTGATTTTACTCGGTTGGTACCTTGAATATAACACCTACTATCTTCTAACAATGAAAATCTGTTCTGACTGAGACTTTCAAATACCATTTTCAGAACTAAATTGTGGTGTTGCTTATATTTACTTCAATGTCTTGGTTTTCTTTTGTTAACAGATCTTTTGTTGGTTTTTTTTTTCCCTGCTCTGTGCAGAAGAATTCACAATTGCATATCATCTTTTTATTGGAATTATTTTTCTGTTGAATCAATGCAGTTTTGGTTTTGGTAGCAATGCTGAGCTTTGGATTGCATTTTGATAAAGCTTACTGGAAATCCTTTTTCTTCATTACTTGCCCAGCAGAAGGGGGGGAAATAAATATATGTAGAAAAAGGTGGCTGTTATATTCACTGCAAGAGATCTCAGGGGAAAATTGACTCTGAGTAGCACCCCAGCCTAGAAAATGAGTAGTCCTATCTAATATATAACTAAACACATTGTGCTAGAGTGAAAGTGAGACTTTTGTTCTCACTTTTACATCTTTTTGCATGTAATTCAGCAGTGTTTAAACAACTACCGAATTTTAAGTGTGTGAACATGCTGAAGTGCCTTAAACTGTAGGGCAATGAGCTTGGCCTTTTACTGCTTTTGAGGAAAGGAACATTGGTTCCATCTTCTGTGGAACTGAGGGCATTCCTTCCAGGAGAATAGTCATAGGAATTACGTTTGTTGCCTTCAAGTGAGAGCTGTTACCAGAGAGTAATTATTGATGTTAGAAATGGTAGTATTTTATAGAATGATAGTATTTTTTTTCCAATTTTCTTTTTCACCAAGCAAATACAATCATATTGTGAAGTTTTTTAGCTTCTGCACTTCAGTCTCCTTATAATGCAAGAGTTCTGCCAGGTAAATGCTATCTTCTGATTTCTGTTGGGGAGCAATGTTCATTGGGAATAGTGTTAATTGCATGTCATAGAAACAGTGTTTGAATTTTAGGTTTCTTTTGAGGTTCTTCTCATTTTTTTCCCTCTGGGATGTGATGATCTCTTGGATGATTCCTTGAAATATGAGTCTTTCAGGAAAGTAGGAATAAGGAGGATATTTGAAGTCAATAGGACTATCACAGCATGTAACTGAGTATATTTGTGCATTTGTGGATGGGTATGTTCTGTGTTGTGCTGCAGGGAAGCTAATGTAATGACAAGGCATTCATTTATACTTATGTGAAGTATATTGTTTCAGTTTTAGTGAGAAATTATGGGCTGCATATGGAATATTTTTTGTCATTGCCTGAATTAGTGTATATCTTACATAACTAACCTTAAAGTTAGGAAAAAAAGCCCCCAACAAATTATTTGGTATATTTCAGGAATAACTCATGTCAGTGATAATCAAAGTTTGAGAACAATCTTAGGGTTTTTTTGTGTTTAAATAATGAGGGTTGTGTTATCTTCCTACAGAATATCCACATATGTGCTCTGGGGAATTCTTGAATATAATGTTGACTTGTGCAGTATAGGAAGCAGCTCTAGAAAAATCACTGCTGTAGCAGTTGGAGCTTAATATTAGAAAGAGGTGAAAACCAGTTTAAATAAAATGAATGTCTCAAAATTTACTTTCTGTCTTTTCATTCCTGTCTGTTCCTTTCTGCATCCCACAGGAAAAAAATGTTACTGTTTGGAGTGAAACGAGTACATAAATTATATTTTTCTTTAGATTCCTTGTTGTTTTACTGGCTTTTCAAGTAAGGAGATGTATTTGTTATTTCTTGTGAGGAACCAAGCTATGTAGCATGTGAAATTTAGCAGGAGTTAGTAGGTTATTTAATCTACTGCTTGTATTTGCTGGTGATTCAGATATTTCAGTTTTTCATACAACATTCATGATGCTTTTTGCTAAATTGCCTCTCCAAATTAAATAAAGCCAGAGAAATGAAAAACTTTCTTCTTCTAATTTGATGGTAGCATAGTCAAAGGCATTATTCCCAAAACAACTGTTCAGACATCTGAAAGGACAGCTTCATTAGCAGCACGAGGGTTATACAAATAGCCATGCAGAAAGGATTTCCTTGCTGTTCTATATAAGGAATTTCTGTATCTCTTTGGTTTTATGATGTAGAATTGCAGAATCAGTCGAGTCAGAAGAGATCTCAGGAGGTATCTAGTCCAAGGTCCTGCTCAAAGCAGAGTCAGCACTAAATTCAGACCATGCTTTTCAGGGCTGTGAAGTCCCTGAGGACAAGCACTGAATTCTGATGCTTCATTATTCTCATCATGAGACCATCCCCTTCCCCATCAACTCCTCCCCTCTTACCCAGTTGGAACACCCATTTATGACAGGCTGTCTCAGCCTTCCCCTGTGCACTGCCATGAATAGCCCATACCTGTTTTCTCAGTAACCTCCTTGTCGTACTGGGGCTCTGCTGTTGAGCCTCCTGGAGCCTTCGCTCTTCAAGGCTGAACAAATCCAGTTTTCCCAAATCCTGTTTTCTCCAGCCCTGACCATCTTGGTTGTCCTCTAGTGGATTTGCTCAGCTTTGCCAGAGCTGTTCTTGTTGCAGTCCCATAGGCCATCAGCCTTCATTCCTTCCAGAGTCCCATGTGGACTCGTCGTTAGCCAAATATCCACAAGGACCTCTGGGCCCTTGTCTGTGGATCTCTTGACCAGGCATTGCAGGCCGAGCAATACTGCAGGGAAGGGTAAGTCCATCCCAGGTACAGGACTTTGCTTTGCCCTTGTTAATTAATTTGTACTTTGTGGTACAGTTTGCCTTACAACCTATTTTCACCCAAAAAAAAAAATCCACCTTAGAAAGGGAAACCAAGAAAGGTCTCAGGAAGTTATCTAATTATTTCCAACCTATTTTCACCCAAAAAAAAAAATTCACCTTAGAAAGGGAAACCAAGAAAGCTCTCAGGAAGTTATCTAATTATTTGTGTCTCCTTGAGACACTATTACAGTGCTATTCTATGATGATGATGAGACATACCACACATGTATTTTCATTGAATTTCATACAGTAGTATACATAAGTGTAAAAGTTTTTTTTAACAATATTGTGTATTAAGTATTAGCACTATGAGGAGAGAGAAACAATGTCTTGGTTGATAAGGCATTCACTTGCAAATTAAGAGACTTGTACTACTTGTTCCTTTATCTACCTTTAACATGGATTCTGCTTGTATTTCTCTTTTTTATTTTTTTTTTTCGTCAAGCTGTCAGGACATAGTGTTCCTCCTGCCATCTCTAGGGAACATAGTAGTAGAACTATGACATCTTCTTGCTTGAAAACTTAGCAGAGTGTTGAACCTTGATTTCAGGTTTAATGTTTATGTTCTTCAGTGACTTTCAGGTTGAGGTATAGGATAACACATAAAAATAAATAATGGCATTGATTGAGATAAAAGAACAGATGTCTATGCAAGTCAAGGTTATATTCAAATGTAGAAAGCCAACAGAAAAAATGAGCAATTTCTTTTTCTAGTTGGCACTCTGGGACACTCTTATAACATTTGGAAAATGTGATTGTCATTGTCAATAAAAACTTCACTTCTTTTAGGCACTGTGCTATTAGGTCATTCATGCTGAATACCATGTTTAATCAGGTTCTACAAATTACAATTTTTCTCAAATTTCCACTTGACCTCAGCTGTCATTAGCATCACCAGTTGGTTTTTGTTGTTTCTTTGACCTTTTTTGTTCCATGTGAAAGAATGTCAGAGGTGCTTTGTCATAGCTGTAGTGATCAATGTCTCTTAAGTACTAGATGTTTTTGCAGAAATATGTGACCAGGTTTCATTGGACATTTGGAAATCCTAGTGCTACTGTGTTTAACCACTCTTGTTTGCATTCTGTCTATTCTGTCTTTATTGGAGACTGTACAGACATGGTACAATGTGCTCGGGACAGATTGTGTCCTATTGGTAAACTTAACTGATACGCCTTACAAAACATGATCAGTGAGTCTTGATTTATTTTATAGTGGTGGGAAAGTTTATAACAATATCCATTCAGGAAAGGTTCATTCTTGCAGAACTTGGTTCAAGTGTTAGCCTCCCTCTGACTCCAGGTATGACATGTTCAGCCAGGAGTTCACTGTTGCAGAGAAGGGTGTTTTGAAAGGAAGATCCACCTGCGTATACTTGCTGTCATTCCAAAGGACAGGGGGAAAAAAGGGAGGGGGAGGAAGTTAGGAAGACTGGACTGAGTGGATTTTTTGTTTTTTGGGGGAGGGGGAGGAAGTTAGGAAGACTGGGCTGAGTGGATTTTTTGTTTTTTAAAAGAGTTAAGTCTTCCACATAGCAGCCATATCATCCTGGAGACACTGGTGTTCACATAAGTACTCACTGCTGACATGTAGGACTCTGAAGGTGGAACAGAGTCACTTACTCAGAAAATGGTTGCTACTCTTTTTGAAAGAGTAATGGCTGTAGTACTTGGTTTTCTTACTGTATCTTGATTTCTGATTATTTGTTCCTGTTTGATCTAAAGTGGCTTTGTGGTGTGGTTTTTGTTTCGGGGTTTTGTTTTGTTTTGTTTATTGTTTTGTACAGCACCCAGTCAGGAGGAAAATAGATGCTTTCAAATGGTCTTATAAAGGATTATAGTTTGAATCAATTTTTAGGTCAGGAGTTAATTCAGAAGCCTTAGACAGAGCTCACAATAACCACCACTAGCCAGTGTGCCTAAGCTGACTTTGGTTTACTGGGTAGTCTTTTTCTGAAAGCTTTAAAATATTGAGTAAGTGAGGAGGATGTGTTATTCACTTTATCAACACTGTATTGACTCAGCAGTATTTCCCTATTTATACTGTGGGCAATTGCAGTTCATTATCCATAACAAGCTTGTGTTTATGCTCTTCCTAGATAGATATTTTTGTACATATTGGCATTTACAGATTAAAAGCTCTATTTTTGACAGATTGCAAAATGTGTGTAATTTCTTAGCACTTTTGTCCCCTGCTCATCCTCTGACTGTGCAGATTATTTATTTTTCTTTAAGTAAGTAGTCCTCTTGGTGTTGAAAAAGGAAATAAATAGCAATATGCATTACTGCAATACACAAAATCTAGTCAACTTCTTTGTATGGGAACTTGGGAAGGGAGAAATGCTGTATCTCTATTTCATTTTGGCAGGTGGGAATCCCAGTTCTTGGAGTGTAAAGCTAAAAATATCAATGCTGGGTACATTCTTTTCTATATTCCACAGTTCCTCACCCACCATATTCCAAGGATTGTCCCACTTATAGGACACTTAAATTATTGTTTATATCCTTGTATCCATGTTGTATTTAATTAACCTTATGCTTTGAACCAATTTCTGGTTTGTAGAAGAATGTGCTGCTTTCTGAGACAAAATGGTCAAACAGTATCACTGTTGGCAGTAAGAAAGGCCAAGAGCAGCTAAAAAAGCCAAGTTTGCCTTTTAACGTCCAACAAAGTACTTTGTGCCAAAGGTAAATGCACAACTGATGCACTCTTTTCTACTAGCACTCACTGTTTTTCTTTAGATGGAAATAGGAGTGATCGATTAGCATAATGTATTTCCTTACTGAGGCATCTTAATTCTGTTCAAATCAGGACCTTAAAATGATGGTGTTTAGTACTTTTGATGGATGTGAAAATGTAAGAGGAATTTTACA
The DNA here is from genome assembly GCF_000695815.1 of Acanthisitta chloris. Lineage (NCBI taxonomy): Eukaryota > Metazoa > Chordata > Aves > Passeriformes > Acanthisittidae > Acanthisitta > Acanthisitta chloris. The sequence goes on along the minus strand of NW_008686652.1, from coordinate 14,547 downwards.
AGGTATCCTAAGAAAATGGAGGGTGTGCAAAAATCTGCAAGCAAGATTTGTAGACTATTAATCCTTTAGGATTTGATAATTTTTTTTTAAACTACCCTTCTAGGGCCTAGGCCAGAATTGTGGCAATACAAGGTTGCAAAAAACAGCTTGAGAAGTCCCTGTAGTTTTTTTTATTCACTTCAAAGTATCACACACAGAATCAAAGAATGGTTGGGGTTAGAAGGTGTCTCTGGAGGTCATCCAGTGCAGCCCTCCTGCTCAGAATAGGCTCAGCTGATTACTCAGGTCCATGACCCATTTGGTTTTGAGTGTCACAAAGTGTGGAGACTTCACTACCTCTCTGGGCAGCCTGTCCCCAGAGGTTTCAACTACCTCACAACGATCAAGTGTTTTCTTATGTTTAGATGAGGTGATCTATATTTCAGTATGTGCACGTTATTTTCAGTCCTTCCTCTGGGTACCACTGGGGAGAATCTCCATCCTTTCGCTGCCCCAAACCAGGTACATATACACACCCAGGTCATCATCCTGAGCCTTCTCTTGAGGTTCTCTGCAGAACTGTCAGCTGCATCTCTCCATGTCTCTCTTGTCCTGGTGAGTGCAGAGCTGTCCCCAGTGCTCCAGGTGAGGCTGCAGCAGTGTGGGGCAGAGGGGAAGGCTCTAACTTCCCTTGCCCTGCAATGTACATAATGCAGCTCAGGGATCTTTGCAAGGCACATTGCTGGCTCTGCTCATCTCCTTGTTCACCAGGACTCCCAAGTCTTGTTCCTTGGATTCTTACACGTTTCATATACACCTCTTGTACTCTGGCCTTGCACAGCCATGTGTTTTTGAGTCAGGCACAGAGTGGCATTGCAGTAAAAAATCCGAGTCAGGCACAGAGTGGCATTGCAGTAGAAAGGCTCAAATCCAGGCAGGAGCTGGGGGTTCTCAGCTCTGCAGAATGTCCCTGATGTGATTGGGGCCCTAGGAAAGGTCTGGCTTACCAAACAAAAATGCCTCAATAGCCTACTGGTAGCAATTACTGCCTGATTTTCTGTATATGCTCTGTTCTGGATTCTTTGTTGAGAAAAACTCTGTTTATACTTACAGTGTGCTAACGATACTACTTGTGGCAATAAGGAGGTTAAGGGCAGACTAGGGATTTCTCCTTCCCCCAAGGAAGACTTTAATAGAGAAGTGATAATAGGAAAGAAGCTTCAATTTTATTTTTTTTTTAACAGTGATGGCTTGATAAAAGCTTGCATTGTTTCAGGTACTATCTAGCTGTTCAAGGTATCCTTGTTACTTAATTATCCCAAAGCATGAAAGTATTTCTTGATTGTTTTTGAACTGGAAGATGATAAGCTTTAGGTTACTTGAATCTTTAAAAAATCTCCTAAGCATATTCCTGTAAAATATGTATATTTATTTCACATGGTATTGTATTTGACAAATAATTCCACTTTGCCATGCTTCTAAATTGGCTGTCATTACTACAAATAGTGAACTTAGGAAAAGGTAATAGAGAGTTTTTCCAAATTTAATGCTATTTTACATCCCTGAAAGGCTCTAATTTTATTTGCATAGATCTTGATTTATAGATCTACTTACAGTTTTCTACACAAAATAGGAAATTTTGTTGTTTGACATGAATTGTGAATTGAGGGGGCTTGTGAAGGAAGACTCTGTGGGAAACCAAAATACTCTAGAACAAGAAAATCCATTAACATTGAAATGAAGAAATAATGACAGAAATTTCTGTCATAAAAGTCATAATATTTTTCACTTCATGTTATCATTGAAGTACCTCTTTTTGCTTGAGTATATATTACTTATGCTCTTTCTTTACATAAAAAGTTATTTATTCACTTGGAAGGAAAGTGTAAGAAGGAAATGTGATAGTTTGTCTTGGTTTTCTGTTGGAACATGGTTATAACACGAGACAATTGTCTTCTGCTTTCCTTCTGATTTTATTAATTGATTCAGTTTTTATAAAACATTCATGTTTTATTTCTTAAACTATGTTGTTATTTTGTGGTATAATCCTACACTACATGTAACTTCCATAAATGTTTATGAATTCTGCCTACAAAGTGTATATAGATTTCATACTAACAAGCCCTGTGTGTACAATGGAATGTTACAGCTTTCACACGTCTGCAAGAGTTTGGGGCAGTTACTGTTTTGCAGAACACAGTTATTCTCAGGATTAGATCTTTGAAAGATCAATTGAGAAGAAGTGATTTCTTCTCCACTTTTCTTCTTTTCTCAAATGATCTTACGTAGATCTTGTTCATGTTAGCATTGAGACTCAGATGCACTAAATCTAATGTGAAGTTAGAGTATTTTTCTATTCAGTCATAGCAAATTCTTTTTGAGTCTAGTTGAATTTTGCTCTGGGTTACTCAAGCACTTCACAGGGTATCAGGAGTATATCACAGGGTGGTGGTGACTGTGTGAGATGTGACTGTCCCCACTCTTACCCATTTAGAGGCTGTGTTAGGTTCTGGGAGAAAGACTAAGATGCTCTTTTCTCAAAGGCTAGGACACTGTGCTTCTTTAGTTCTTGAATCCTAGGAATAGCATGTTCAGTGTCTGAGTTCCTTAAAAAAGTAATGAAAGGAATCTCCTTTTTTATGTTACTGTAAATAAACATTCCTTCATTTTTTATTGGGTTTGTGTTATTTCTGAGACCAATTTTTTGCATTTAACCAGAACTTTATCTGGAGTTCACTCATCTGACCTTCATTCTTTCAGCAGGGCATGTGTATACTGAAGGACAGTGATTGTAACTTCTGGAATTGTTGGGAATTGGGCAATCAAACTGAATATTCTAAACTGAAATTTTGATGAAGCTTCACACACTATGCTGTCTTACATTCTTTAGCGTTCTCTTATTGTAGCTGGCAAGACGAAAGGAAGGATAATGTGTGTTCTTATTCATATGGCATTAATTGAAATTCAAACATATGGTGTCAAAAAAGTAACATCTTGCTGAAAGTTCAGGTTTACTTACTAATGTAAATTAAAATACTGGTATGAAAAGTGGCTGTAAAACTGGAACTTTATAAATTATCTTATTATACGTAGTGTATTAAAAATGGCACAGATAAAAGGTTGCTTCTGGCATTGTATTTTACAGGACTGTATTCTGAACCTGGGTGGTATATATAGTGTTTTGGTAAATTACATTTTTATTAGTGTAGTACAGATAGCAGTGAAAATATATCTTGCTGTCTTGATCATAAATTAAGAAAAGAGCATGATTAAATGCAAGGGCCTGAAAATAGCCATAGAACTATTTCCTTTTTGAATATTTTATAATTCATCTTTGACTTTCTATTAGATTGTATTACAGTAATTGTAACTATGAAGTAGTTGGAGGATATTGGATGTTTTCATAAATGTACAGCTTTCATTAAAGGAAGAAAATGGCTGTTTTAATGCAGGCCTACCTCTTTTGAGCTTTTTTTTTATCCAGTAACACCACCTATTCTTGATTTCCACTTCCATTTTATTACTTGTGTAGCTATGACTGGATAAATCACAGACACTGACATTGTGCCACTTGATGGATTTTTCCATTTCCCATTTTTGCTCCACATTTATGGTCCTGTTCTCAGCTGCCATTATGCTGGTCTGACAAACCACTCCTCCTCCTAAAGAGTCAGTATATAGCTTTAACTTGGGCCATAAATATATACACAGCTGTGCAGATTTTAGTTTAAGTCTTCATAAAGCATGATCACCACTGCAGTAGGAGGTAAGAGTCGAAATATATAGATGAGGGTAAAGGAGTGAGAAATATAATGGTGAGGTCAAACAGAAGAATTGATTGGTAGAAATTGGGGCATTCAGTGTTTTAGCTGCTTTTCTCTTTTATTCCTTTAATTGATATCTTGGCAGCATAATGACAATATAGAAAATCAATGCTTTTGTGTAGGAAGCAGTTTTACTCCTTATGTGTAGGCAGCATAATGACAATATAGAAAATCAGTGCTTTTGTGTAGGAAGCAATTTTACTCCTTATGTGTGATTTTATGATTTTATATTTTATCTGTGCATTTAACAGACTATTGAGTCTGCAGATAAGGAAGACACTGTAGGTAAATGAGGCACAGGTACAGAATGAAGGTTGGCACAAAGGTGCTGATGATTGTAATTGTGAAAATAAAGGGCAGTGACCATGACTCAGTTAAATGACAAACATATTAAAACACACCATTTTCAATATCACCAGTTCATATTTTGCTTTTGTACATTATTATGCATTTTAATTTGTGTATTAGCTACAGGATATTCCTCAAAGAACTCCTTGTACAGGTCATGACAGACTGAAAATGTTGAATGACACAGATGGAGAATGAAAGGTTGAGGTGAGAATGAAGTAATGAATGTTGATGCAGATGCTTATTTAGGAAGCAAATAAGACCTTAAAATGATTGCAGGTGAATAAGTTTTGTAATATATGTTACTTGTCAAATGGTCTTTGAGCTATTTCAATAGCTCTGAGGGTGTTTTTGCATAATTCAATAAAGCATTAAGTGATGATTTTAATCATGATTGACAAAATACAAAAGCAGCATGTAATAATTTTAAGAGACTTTTCCGTATTTGTTTGAATTTCTCTCATCTAATAATGTGAGCGATAGAATATTTGAATCATCAGTTGTGCCTGTATTATTACAGTACACCTGACTGATGCTCTGGGTGCTCAGTTCTAGCAGATTGTTTGACTGTATCATTAGACACTCATAAGATCTGCTGCTTTCAAAGTGCAGCTGATATGTTTTCTGATGAACAGGCTAACAACAGTGTGCCATGATTCATATAGGAAAGGATAAACCTACACTTCAATATGCAAAAATTCTAATTTAGAAGGACTTGCACAAGTTGTCAAAACCCCCACAATGAAGAGTTAACAGTTCCTACTCATCTGCAATGAAGACTATTCTAAAGACTTCATTAAGAATGAAGCTACAGATGGCAAATTAGGGTAGCTGTGAAATATGTTTCCTCAGGGGCACATGGAAACCTTGTAGTTTTAATTTTTTATCAGGGAAAGTGATGGTCAATGTCAAGAGAATTTAGGGGGTTTTGGGTGGGTTTTTTTTTGCCTTTCTCTACAATTGCCTTGGTTCAGTTATGGGTTTATATTTTGAGGTGTGGGGTGGATTTTTTTGGTGGCACTTGCTTTTGTGTTTTTTTTTTAAGCTGGCATGTGCAGTAAAATTGAATCCCTTCACTGATAAAATAATAATAATAAAAACATTATTAATAACATATTCTTCTTGCTGTTGTTGTACAGCTATCGATATTTAAAAGGAAATTTCCAAATGGTTTACTGAAGCTCATCAGGAAAGGGTAAGAGATCTAGAGCAAAAGGAGAAAAGAATTGTACATGAAGGTACAAGATTTTTTTGTTAGATGCAAAGGCAGGTTTTGGGAATTGCACAAAGAATTCCCAAAGTTTTGGCACTTATTCTTTTTGCAATTTGAGTAGGTTTTTTTCAACACTTACTTACTTTGGTCTGGAAATTTGCCTGTACAGAAATTGTGGTATTGCTTCCTAGTCAACAGGATTGTGTGTAGGAATAGGGTGTTCATTTTATTCTCTGAGGACTTCATTGAGACTTTAATGTATGAATCACACTGTCTCTGTATCCAATGCCACATGGATTGTTACCAGCTGAAGATGAAAGGACTCCCTGGCTTGCAGATATGCTCCTCTGGAGCAGTTTTTCCCTGCTGCTGTGGAGTGGCCATTGGGGTGTAAACATCCAGCTGTAGGAACTTGGAATTTGTGTAGGGCTTCTGCCTGGGGGTGCCAGAGGGTCTTGTGCAGCCTCCATATGCATAGTTTACAATATTTGACTGATTTTGTTAATCATGATGCTTCTTTAATTTACTCAGTTCTCTCCACTCTGAGCCCTTTTGAGGGTATGTATGCTGAATACTGACAGTTTTTGAAAAGGGAGGAAAAGAGATCTGCCTGGTTCTCCTGTGCTTGATGGAGGATGATATAATTTCTATTGTAGGGCCTCAAATCAACAGAATGCTCTTGTTGTCTTCATGCTAATTATTTTTCTTGGAGGACAAAAGGATTTTGAAATGAGATGTTTTAATTCAGCCAGATTTTGTCCTTTTGTAGTTATTGTTCGCTGCTGAAGAATTTCCTGATGTGGATTAAAAAAGGGGAACTTGTGGATTGTGTTTGAAACTTAGATGCAGCAGGAAGCTGAGCAGAAGTAGGAAAGCAAAGATTGAGAACACAAATGCATAGAGAGAAACTCTGATATCTGGGGGATGTCCTGTGACTTTTGGTGACTGGTACAGATAGCTCAGAGTCAACAGGGCTTCGTTAGAAACGCAATTACGTGAAGTCTTAACTCATAAAAGGCTAAGCTCAATGTTGCATCAGCAATGAAGAGATGTTTTAGATCTCTCCATCCTGTGCATGAAAGCTGTGAGGTATTTACTCTGATATTAATGCAGGCAGGCAACTGGTAGGTACATGGAGAATAATAACTTTAGGAGAAGAAGAGAAAAACTGCATTGCAATTACACTTGTATAGACAATCTTGTAATGGAGAGGACAGGAAGGAGTGAAATAATATAGTACAAGTCCATATAAGTGAAACTGACAATTTAGAAAATTGTCTTCAGTACACATTTGCCTTTAGTTGAAGACTTATTTGCAAGTATGTTGCTCTGACTTTTTTGTCACTGTTTACAACTGAAACAAGCAAAGTTTTGAAGAGAATCTAGAAACTGTAACACTTATTTTGTTAAATACTGTAATATTAGTCGTAAGGGAGGTAACTGAGAAATTGCTGTAGGTTGTTTGGGTCTACAATCCATTATTGTCTTCAGAAGCCTTAAATTGTAGAAAATGTCTATTATTTTCAGTTACAAGTTATTAATTAGTAGCCAGTTTATTTCCTGTTTTCCTGGAGAATAGGGTAAGAGCCTATAGCTTTTCTAAAATCATTTTGAATTTCTCACTGCTCAGAAACTTGGGGCATTTTAAAGTCAGATGGCAAATTACTGAGAGAAAGGTTCCTGCAGTGTTTTCAGATGGTCTGTCAGAAGAAAGGGCCAAGTGTCGTGTAGCACTGGCTCTTTGTGCAATTCCCAGGGCAGCCCTGGAGTCTAAATTTAACATTGATAACCTTGTCCACGTGAGTTCTGAGAGACATTTGCCATGGGTGAAACTGAGTTTCAGATTTCAGTTCATTAATCCTAGGTAATGTTTTCACATTGAGCATTGTAGTATAACGTTACCAAAGAGCAAGCCTGGCTGGGACTGAAGTCCTGGTCTGAGGCAATGCTTCCCTGACCAGCACTGACATGTCTGGTGCACTTCAGAATTTCAGAGACAAGCACTGCAAGCATTGCCAAGAATGGAAATAGCTTTTATTTGCATGTACAAGGTACAGTTATACATCATTCTGATATTTTCTATCTGCTTCACTTTTCAAACAAAGCACACTAACACTGCTTATTCATATAGAAAGCATTCCACATTTGCTTTATATATAAATACTAATGTTATATTTTTAAAAAGTGACTATATAGATATAGGTGGAAAATCCACAGGTACATTCATGTGTGTTAAAATACCACTCAGGGGAGTGCATGGATAGTGACATGTGGTGCAAAGCTTCATTAGCAAAACTCCTATCTGTCCATTCTTATTGTCACTTTTCAGATTTCTGTTTCACAAGTAAGAGATCATAGTAGTTCTGTCATGAAAATGATCTGTGAGTCACCTGGGAGTCTAGTGACTCAGAGCAGTGATCTTCCTTCATTGCTGTGTTTTAATATAAATGTTATTGGCACATTAACAGCAGTGATAAGTATTCTTTTCTGAAAGGTATTTTTTCCTAAAAGAGAGGGTCTCTTAGCACTGAGTATCCCTGAAGTCATTCTTGCAGCCCCTTCAGCCATCCATCGTTGGAGCTCAGGAAACAGCTTGAGATGCTGTTGTTAGCACCATGGTGGGAATTTGTCAGTGTTCAGAGTTTGGGATTATTTTTTTTTTTGGTGTGTGTGTGTTGTGTTTGTTTCGGTTTATTGTTTGTGGGTTTTTTGGTTTGGTTGTGTTTTTTTGAATGATAATTATTAACAGAGGTGCTCTGATCAGGAGCAGACCTGGCTGTTGGCCCTCGATAGGTGACTGGCTGCTCTTCTGTTCTGGCTGTAGAAAACCCAAGAAGGCTGATGGATTCACTGCTGAGGCTAGGTTAGCTCACCACTCACTTCATAGAGCAGACCTCAATATTACTGACATCTGTATGAAACCAGCATTTTGTTGGTATGTTAAATGAGTTTAGAAACAGCAGCTTATAATAATTTTCAGGTTATTCTTCAAGAAGTGGGGTGGAGTGCAGCAAATGAAGGTTATAAAACGTTTTTCATTGGCAGTTTCATAAAGGTGGGCTGACTTTCAAATTGCAACTGAGAATCTCAGTATTTCCCCTTTTACACTATTTGTTATCATTAATTAAATTTTAAAATATCTTTTCATTTATATTGAGCTATCTTAGCCAAAATATTTTTTTCTTCCCTTCAATCTAAATGGCACTGAATAGAGACCTAAGCACTTGTGAATCTTTTGATTATATCAGAAGATTTTTCTTCTCTTTTAGCCAACAGCTCAATCCATCCTGTTGCTTTGGTGGATCACCTTTGGGGTGGAGCATCATAAATTTTTCCAGGGATGATTCATCCTGAAATTCTATTTTAAAAGCCTCCAAGGAATCTCTCATTCCTTTGCTGTTAGGATGTTTGAACTTTTGCAGCTGTGAAAAAATAATATAACGAACCTATAAAAGAAGCTGATTGACTGAGCCAGAAGGGAGCAATAGATGTCTCTTTCCAGCTATTCTGGATGTAGGCTGAGACTGGAGTTAAATACGTGGTCCAATTTACTGATCTTTTCTGCTGCTTCTGTTCTGCCACATCATTTTGTGGTTGGGAGTTATAAATTGGTCCATCCTGTATGGAAGCAAAGATGTTGTCTCCCAGAAACACAAAAAGGTAGTATATAGTTGAGATTATAAGTTTATAATCACAGCTTAAATACATATCCTTCTTTCACTTTAAATGTTCAGCCATTGGAATGGTATATCCTTCTTTCACTTTAAATGTTCAGCCGTTGGAATGATACTTGCTTCCCTCTGTCAGAAAAAAGGAAAGGTTTTGTAGAGATGTGTAGATCCTTTGTTAAAGTGCTTTAGAACCTTACTTAATGAACTTAAGTGCATCCTAATTGAAATAAAGACTGTAGGCTTCTGCTGTTCCTGTCTGAAGAATCAGCATTCAATGTATTTTCCAAGTAATTTAAGGAAGTTTGAGATACTTCCAATGTCGCTTTTTCATCTGTGTTTATTGCCCTCTAGTTTCTATTCCTTCTTTTGCACTGGAGTCACTCTTGGCCTGAACCTGTGTGCTCTTCAACTTGGAGATGTTTTTTCTCTCCAGTGAAGGTTATGCTTAGAAATCTACAGGGTGATGCTGTTGTTCTGATCTTTGGCCTGGGTGGTTGTAGCAATGGCAGGATAAAAGTTTCCATGTTGTTCTTGTATCAAGTACCTGACTCCTAGAACTGATTCAGACTTTAACAAAATCTGACTCCTAGAACTGATTCAGACTTTAAGGAAATAATTTCTTTTCAGAGATACTTTGTCTAAATACTGCGTGGCTTGTGTGAATCTAATTTTGACAATTTTCAGTAGCAGAGAAAAAAAAAAGAAAAAAGGATCCAAACCTAATTTTGACAATTTTCAGTAGCAGAGGAAAAAAAGAAAAAAGGATCCAAATGGGTTTAGAAGCTGTATCTAGAGAAGAGGAAGGGTAGATAATTTCCATTGATTAAAACCTTCAAACACTGCTGTTTGCTTTGTTAGAGAGGAAGGGTAGATAATTTCCATTGATAAAACCTTTAAACACTGCTGTTTGCTTTGTTACAGAGTAAGGTAACATTAAGGGCAATGCTGTGAACCAAAGGGCAGATCTTGTGGTCTGCTTGCTGATTTCTGTAAAAAAAATGATGAGAAGTGCAATATCACATTATCCCTCATTGAAGTGGTGCTTCTTACTCTGCTTCACTGCTAATGGAGTCAGTGAAACTGCAGAACAGACTTCTCCAAACCTCTGTTTCTGGTACTTGAGATAACTAGGAATGCGGGTGATGATATACACATTATTAAAATATTTTAGCAATTTTGTAAGTGCATTTTTCCAGCTGTGATTCCAGGGATACTGGCACACAGGTGTGTGTACAGTCTTTCATCTGAGGATCTCAGTGCTGTTTTTAATTGCAGCACCAGTAAAACTGTTGAAGTGCTGCACAGTATCTACATTTTTAGAATGGCCAAAGTGCACAGAAGCAGTATGGTTATCATTGCTGCAGATATGTTCTAGGATGGCTATATATACTTATCAATCTCTATACATAATATAGAGATGGAACAGAAATGTATATATTAGTATATAGCATTAATATATTAATATAAATATATGTCAATATATATGCTAATATATATTAATGCACATATGTACATGTATTACGGTTCAGTGATAAGTGCTAGCCATTTTTCTCAGTAGAAGCAACAGTTTAAAAGACAGCAATAATGTGATGGAGATCTGGTGGTTTGTTAAAATGCCAGTCCAGGATAGAAAATGTGGTATGGAACTTGCATTCTGTGGAGGCATCTATGACATATATGGGATGTAAATGTACTATGGATGACTAAGCATCAGAATTTGGAAATATTGAGAGGAAAAAGGAAAGATTGGCTTGCTCTGGGCTATCTCTTATGTTACCTAATATCTGTCCAGGCTTGCAGCCTTTTGGGGTTTGTAAGACCTCAACAGAATTGAATGTATATGGGTGGAGAGAGGTAGCATCATGTTTGGGTTTTTTTCTAGGATGATTTATGTATCTAAATGTAAAAAAGAACTGGTACTTATGATCCTGCCTGTATTAATAAGGTGACCATAGTAAAATGTTATTTTAAAAAGCTCTCATATTGCATGTTTATGCTGTTGGCTGCTTCATTTTAGCTAAAAGCAACCCAGGAGCCTTTATTTTATTTTTTTTCCCCACTATCATCCAAAGATTGTGGTGGTGGTGTTTTTTTTTGGAGGTGTATTTTTTTTTTGTTTAAAGTTTCTGCTTAAGTCAGAAAAACCTGCATAAATACATTACTGGGCATGGCTTCTAAAGTTATCTTAGTTTAACCTTGCAGGAGAACAGTTTGGCTTTGCATGCAAACTGTATTCTTTTCCTGTCTGCAGTTCCTCCCTCTTGCATGAGCCAAGATGAATACTAATGAAACTCTGGTGACTGACAGGACTTCCTCAGTGCAGGATGTAGGAGTGTTTTGCTCTTAAGTAGGAACTGAAAATATAAACATTTAAAGGCTCTCTGCTATTCCTATATATTGCAATTTACGTTATTTTAAAACGTATCTCAATTTACAAATTAACCAATAAAATAATGAGCTCTAATCTGCATGAAGTGAGGGTTGAATTAACTCATCTGCACAGAAAAAAAAACAAGGTAGGGTTCCGTGAGAAAGTGATGTGATGAGGGATCTTTTCATGCTGAAAAGACAAAAAATGTAATAAAGAGCCAGATAGAAGATAAAAAGTTAAGCTGCCGTGATCTGAAATAAAAGGTGATCATCTTAAATGGAGTTGGGACAGAGATTCAAGTTTGAAAAATGTGCTAGTAGTTTGCAGATGTGCAGGGATTATGGGGATTTAAAAGCAGGATGAGCTAGAATAAAATCAAAAGAAAAAAAATCCTTGCAAAGTACCAAGTGAGCTATTGTGTTTAAGAATGAAGAAGTTACCATTGTTGTCTTTGTAAATTAAAAAATGCAGCCTGATAGCAAGTGTCATTTCAAAAAGAAAAATCTATATGCATTAAAGTAGAGGCCTGTTGTGGAAGCCATGACTTAACTATGCTAAGGCAAAAGCAAATCCATGCTGACACTTTTGCTTCCTAAAGTGACAAGATTGTAGTCAATTGCAATTTCCTTGAGGAAATACTATTAGGACTACTTAGAGAAAAACACGAGTGAAATATTGAATAGATAAGTATGAGCAGGGTATGTGTCAAATGTTAAGATTTGATAATTATCTTTAAATATTGATAGAAAGAAAGGTTGCTTTTAACTAAGGTTGAAACCTGGAGATACAGAAACATTTTGAGGCCATAGTAGTTCTTATATTTTCTTCTGGAATATCCTCCCCACCTTCAAAAGTGCATGTATTCTCTACTGTTAACCTTTGCTGAAAGATCTGTAGAACCTAAACTCACCAAGGTGAAATTCACCTGTAAACAGTAGCAGTGTGCATGCACAGGCATGTACCATGTGTCTGGTGGGACACTGAATGGAAACACATGGGTATGAGTGTGGATTTTTCTTCCTTTTTTTTGAATCTTCGTCTGTTTGAGGAAGGTTTAACACCTTCATTTGAAATATGGAAACTTCAGTACAGCCACTTGTAAAATTACTCTTCATATCTCTGTGAGACCACAAAAAGTGATGGGCCAGATAGACTTTCAAATTGATAAAGTGCTGTGTGCTACACTACCAGAGTTCTGTTTGGTCATCTCTGTCCAAACCTTCTCTTTGCATTTTTAGGGTCAGCTTTTGTAATCTTGATTCTGACAGCAATGCATCTGATGTTGCTGAATTTTTTGCTAAAACTCTCTCCCACTGTAAGGGCACGGCCAGGGCGTGCAAGGGGATGCTCAATCCTGCATGGATACAGGGTCCAGGGCGTGCAAGGGGATGCTCAATCCTGTATGGATACAGGATCGTTGTGTCTTAGGTTTGCATCAGTCTTGGTATTCATCCTCAGACTACAGTTATGGAAGTGGGCTTAGCTGACAAGCTGATGGGCTAGTCCCTGCCATCTGAGTTTCCTGAGGTAAAAATAAGCTGGTTTTTGAGTAAAAGCTCTCCAGCAAAATCATGTCATGTATCTGGTATGTTGTTTTTATTTTTACATTACACACTAAATTCTAAACTGTGTTGTCATGCCATCTGTCAGCTCCTCACAACATTGGGCTGAAAGAGTAAGTGTTTTCAGTGAGTAACCAAAATTCAGTTCTTCTGGACTGGAAATATGATTGAACATAAGTTGGAAAATAATTCAGGAATTCTGTTTCTGGTACCAGACATCATGGCAATAACACATTGAAGCTTTACTTATTTCACTGTGTTGTAGTTCTCAGAGAATGCAACTGAATTTCTGGCGTGTCTGAAACAACTTAAGTTGTTCTTTTATTTCAAAGGACATCTCTTAATATACTGTTTTTTATATGGATAAAAATGCCTTATCCTGGAACATAAGACTTTTCTTATCTCCTCTTATTACTTATTTCTAGTACCAAAGCAAGAATGACAGGTCTAGGCAGCCTGACAAAGGGAATCTGTATCCCTCACAGGATTATTTTCTATGTACATTAAAAAAAAGCAAACAAAAACCCTGGTTTTATAATCTGGAAATTGTTTCAGTGAGGAGAAATTGTTGATGAAAGCAGATATCTCTGATGCAATCCTAGTTAAGTAAAGTATAACATATATATGTCAAGTCCAATCTCTTCATGCATTCGTGAAACCACCTCTGATCATGAATTAAATCATGGGTTAAATCTGCTCCTATGAGGATAGGCTGAGAGAGTTGGAATTCTTCAGACTGGAGGAGGAGAGGAGTCTCTGGGAAGAACTTAGAACAGTTTTCCAGCACTCGAAGAGGACCTATGAGAAAGATGGGGACAAACATTTCAGCAGGGCCTGCTGTGGTAGGACAAGGGGTAATGGCTCTAAACATTGAGGAGAGTTGATTTCGATTAGATATAAGAAAAGAATTTAGCTATTGGGGAGGGTTCCCAGACTGACTGTGCACAAGACTCTGGCAGCCACACTCCCAGGGCCAGAGGCTGTAGTTGCTGGACCGAAGCCCCTTCACGGTGAGTTGCTCCAGTGAGCACCAAGTGATGCCAGATGCCTCTTGATTTCCCACCCCCCACACTCAGAGTCACTCCAGGGTTCTTGTAACAGCCTCACGAGGTCAGGTTGGATAGGGCACTGAGCAACTGGAACTAGTTGAAGATATCTCTGCTTATTGCAGGGAGTTTGAACTAGGTGACCCTTAAAATGTCCCTTCCAACCCAAACTACTCTATGATCCTGTGAAATCAGAGGGAGCTTCTTTGCAGATATCAGCCATCATTTTTCAGGAAGCATTTATATATACCAATATACCAATAGTCTCTTCTGGACTTTTTCCTAGGTTTTTCTGTTGCTTCTTCATTTTGTTTTCCTTATCTTCAGAGATTCCTTTCTATCTCACATGCTTTCACATATACTTCATGCTTTAGGTCTCTGGGCAGTTTCACACTTGCCTTGATTTGTGGTACCAAGAGTTAGTTGCCTAGCTCTGCGTGGTCTTCAAGTTGTTAAAGTCTTAATAGTTGTTAGAGTTCTATATAGTCTTTGGCATTTCCTTCCATAGTGGGTCTTACTGCTATTTTATATCA